>NC_083577.1:82841786-83061786 GCF_027579695.1 Neoarius graeffei
ACAACATGAAGACAACGGGTATTCTCTCACCACAGATAGCCTCATTTGGGCCATGGACAGGGAACCAATAGCTATCAGTCATAGCTAGCTCTTAAAATACATTTCTTATTTTTTGTTTTCTTTTCTTTAAACCTGATTTTCTCCCAATTTGATTACCAATTCCTGCCCACTATCTAGCTTTCACCAATCACTTAACAGCTACCGAATGAGGATGGTGAAGATGAGGTGAGAAGACTGGTTTCACATGTCTGCCCCTTTTCCACCAAAGCAGTTCCAGGGCTGGTTCGGGGCCAGTGCTTAGTTTGGAACCGGGTTTTCTGTTTCCACTGACAAAGAACTGGCTCTGGGGCCAGAAAAACCGGTTCTAGGCTAGCACCAACTCTCTGCTGGGCCAGAGGAAAGAACCGTTTACGTCAGCGGGGGGGGGGCGGAGTTGTTAAGACCAACAACAATAGCAAGACCGCGAAAGGTCGCCATTTTTAAGCAACGAGAAGCAGCAGCTGTACAAACGCAAAGTCATCCATTATTGTTGTTGCTGCTTCTTCTTCTCCGTGTTGTTGTTGCTTCGATGTTCGCGCCAAAGTTTATGCAAACGCAGCAACGTAACTGACGTATACAGCGACGTAACTGATGTATACAGCGACATAATGACGTGGCTCCCCTTTGCACCGCGAGCTATGGAAAAGCAAACTGGTTCTCAGCTGGCTCGCAAGTTGAACGAGTTGTGAACCAGCACCAGCACTGTCCCCGAACCAGCCCTGGAACTGATTTAGTGGAAAAGGGGTATTAGAGTATGAGCTAGTCTTCTCCTAGCATGTGCATGCTACAAGACACGTGAACATGCCACATCTTTTTTTAATCTCCTGCTCATGCTACAACAGTAAGTAACAGCCACTCCGGAGAGTATGGCGAGGTATTGTCTATGTTGTTCATTCACAGTTAGTTGTTGCAGCTCCTCATATGGCTGAACAAGCCGATTCGCGATTTGCATGTGCGGCCGCAGTTAGGGCAGGTTGTTCCTCCTGGAAGAGTTGGTCTGCTTGGGGCTTGCTGCCTTGCTTTTCGGGCCTGTCTCTTTCGAACAGCATCGTCTATACGTTCGGATTCAAAGGTCTCGACTATTTTGGCTGTCCCCCAGCGCCAGGAGGAGCGGTCTGAGGTGAGACTTTCAAAGTCATTTAGCTCGACTTTTCCTTTTTTGAGGTATAATTTCAGAGTGTCTTTGTATCTCTTCTTTTGACCTCCCTGAGAGCGAGTTCCCACCTCAAGCTCTCCAAAGAAGATTTGTTTCGGGAGACGTGTGTCATCCATTCTGGCACAGTGCCCTGCCCAGCGTAGCTGGTTCTTCATGACCATGGATTCAATGCTGGTACTCTTTGCTTCTTCCAGCACGCTGACATTTGTCTGATAGTCTTTCCAGGAGATCCCAAGAATTCTTCGTAGGGAGCGTTGGTGAAATTGCTCCAGGGTTTTGAGGTGTCTGCGATATGTCACCCATGTCTCGCTGCCGTATAAGAGGGTTGGTATGATCACAGCTTTGTACACCATTATTTTCGTGTCAGTTTTGAGGTTACAGTTCTCGAATACGCGTTTCCGAAGTTTTCCAAAAGATGCGCATGCACTCCCAAGTCGGTGAGTAACTTCGTCATCGATGTTTGCTTTAGTGTTGAGAATGCTTCCGAGATAGCAGAAGTGTTCAACAGATTCCAGTGTTTCCCCATCTAGTTCTAGTTCAGAGCAGCTCAAACACTGAACACATTGTTTTGCATCATGTCGAAAGTTCTTTAAGATGGGAACTGATTTGTAGTTCGTTAATGCCATTCCGAGACCCCAAGCAGTGAAAGGTTCTATGTATGGTATTGCTAAACTTAAATCTATTCTGGCACAAGGCTTCCTCATGGGGTTAAGGATTCTTCAGTTCCTTAGTGAAGGGGTTCACTTTTCTGATGGGGAAACACTGATTGTATCTGTAGGGTTCTGCATACTGTATCACTTTATCAGTTTCGTATTGTGTAAGCTTTTATTCTGCACTCTACTGTATAAAAACAATACAATGGGCTATTACAATAAACAATGCTGTAAATTTTATTTCCAGTAACTACAACCCCAATTCCAAAAAAGTTGGGATGCTGTGTAAACTGTAAATAAAAACAGAATGTGAAGATTTGCAAATCATGGAAACCTGACATTTCATTGAAAATAGTACAAAGACAACATATCAGATGTTGAAACTGAGAAATTTTATTGTTTTTTGAAAAATATAGGCTCATTTTGAATTTGATGTCAGCAACATGTTTCAGAAAAGTTGGGACGGGGCAAGAAAAGACTGAAAAAGTTGTGTAATGCAAAAAAAAAAACTCAAAACCCTAATTTGGTTAATTGGCAACAGGTCAGTAAGATGACTGGGTATAAAAAGAGCATCCCAGAGAGGTGGAGTCTCTCAGAAGTAAAGATGGGGAGGGGTTCACTGCTCTGTGAAAGACTGCGTGGGCAAACAATGCAACAATTAAAGAATAACATTCCTCAATGTAAAACTGCAAAGAATTTGTGGATCACATCATCTATGGTTCATAATATCATTAAAAGATTCAGAGAATCTGGAGAAATCTCTGTATGCAAGAGACAAGGCTGAAAACTGACATTGGAGCCCTGTGATCTTCAGGCCCTCAGGAGACACTGCATTAAAAGCAGACACGTGTCTGTAGTGGAAATCACTGTATGGGCTCAGGAACACTTCAGAAAACCATCGTCAGTGAACACAGTTCATGACTGCATCCACAAATGCAAGTTAAAACCAGATATAAACAATATCCAGAAACATCGCCACCTTCTCTGGGCCCGAGCTCTTTTACGATGGACTGAGGCGAAGTGGAAAACTGTCCTAAGGTCTGACGAATCAAAAGTAGAAATTCTTTTTAGAAATCATGGACCCCACGTCCTCCAGGCTAAAGAGGAGAGGGACCATCCGGCTTGTTATCAGTGCACAGTTCAAAAGCAGCATCTGTGATGGCATAAGGGTACATTAGTGCACATGACATGGGGAGCTTGTACATCTGGGAAGGCATCATTAATGCTGAATGATACATACACGTTTCAGAGCAATATGCTGCCATCCAGACAAAATCTTCTTCAGAGAAGGCATTCCTTCTTTCAGGAAGACAATGCCAAATTGCTTTCTGCACATATTAAAACTGCATGGCTCCGTAGTAAAAGAGTCCGGGTGCTAAACTGGCCTGCTGCAGTCCAGAGCTGTCTCCCATTTAAAACATTTGGCACAACACAGTGGTAAACACGCTCCTGTCCTAACATTTTTGAAACATATTGTTGACATCAAATTCAAAATGAGCATATATTTTTCAAAAAACAAAATTTCTCAGGTTCAACATTTGATATGCTGTCTTTGTACTATTTTCAATTATAGGGATTCCATGATTTGCAAATTATCGCATTCTGTTTTTATTTACAATTTACACAGCATCCCGACTTTTTTGGAATTGGGGTTGTACCTTTTATGTTCCAAGCTGTATTTATGTCTAACTAATGCTTTTTAATCATCACTTTAATCAGCATTTCTGTTCGTGTTCTTGTATTTGTATAATAAAGACCCGTGAAAAATACAGTCAGTTTTATCCAAGCTTCATAAAAAAAAAATTAACCTTTGCAGCAACACTCAACCCAACAAGTTTGATTTCATGGTATATTATTCTGTGGACATCCAGCTTTTCATATAACACCAGCACAAAGATAAATGTCTGGATGATGTCAATATACTCAGGAAATAAAGTGATTCATGATTCATGAAACTCTCAAATCCTTAACCTTAAGGGCAGATCTGTTTGTTCACTAAAGACATAACACTGCCTGGTGCAGTAGGGTTAAGGGTCTTCCCCAAGAGCATCACAGAAGCATGATGGTGCCATTAATTTTCCTGTTCACAGCCCAGTCACTGACCAGGGAAATGCTACCAGACTTGGGATTTTAACTGACATTTGTCTGTCTGCTGGGTGGTTTCTGTTATCAAAGAGCGAGTGATTCCCTGTTTATAGCCACAAATTTTAATGTTGAGATAATAAATACACTTTTAAATCACTTTTTTTATACTTCAGTGCATTTCCAAGTGCCAAGATGAACAGCGTACCGAGAGGTCACATTTGTGTTTAACGGAGTCATTTTCTTTATTACTGTAGACTAGCTTTGTAGTCAAGACCACTTAAACTGAGACCAAGTCATGACCAAGACCAGACTGCATCAAGACTGAGACAAGACCAAGTCTTTGAGGGGTTGAGATCAAGTCAAGACCAAGACCAAGTCAGGGTGAGACCGAGTCAAGACCAGAACCAGACCAGTGGGTGTGAAGGAGGGTGTGGGAGGGGTGACGGCCATTAACATTAACAAAATTTCAAATTAGCGATGAGTCACATTATTGGTTGCATTTGAAGCAGGAAGGTTTCCATCCAATCACACAATAATGATGTTAACAAATAAATCAGACAATCCGCAGGCAATTTAGTGAAATCCCTCCAGCTGTTGTCTTGATTGGTCTTGAAATAAAATCCCGAGTCCTCTATATCTGAGACCGAGACGAGACCAAGTAAAAACACGGTCGATTCCGAGACAAGAATGAGACCTTCAAAAAGTGGTCTTGAAACCAAGACCAATCTCAAATCCTACAACACTACACTAGACACAATGGAACACAGCTTTAAAAGGAATTTCTGTTTCTCAAGTTCATTTTATATATCTGCTAACGTAGGGGTGGCCAAACTACGGCCCACGGGCCAACTGCGGCCCGTCGCTCTCTTTTATGTGGCCCACCATGAATTATAAAAATTAAACTGTAATTTCTCATCTCATCTCATTATCTCTAGCCGCTTTATCCTGTTCTACAGGGTCGCAGGCAAGCTGGAGCCTATCCCAGCTGACTACGGGCAGAAGGCGGGGTACACCCTGGACAAGTCGCCAGGTCATCACAGGGCTGACACATAGACACAGACAACCATTCACACCTACGCTCAATTTAGAGTCACCAGTTAACCTAACCTGCATGTCTTTGGACTGTGGGGGAAACCGGAGCACCCGGAGGAAACCCACGCGGACACGGGGAGAACGTGTAAACTCCACACAGAAAGGCCCTCGCCGGCCACGGGGCTCGAACCCAGAACCTTCTTGCTGTGAGGCGATAGCGCTAACCACTACACCACCGTGCCGCTAAGCTGTAATTTGTAAATTGTAATGTCAGTCTGAGTACATTGCACTTTTTAGTTTCAACACTGGGTGGCACTGCAATTTTGAGCAAGATTTGGCTCCGCTCTAGACTCTTTGGTTGAGTTACTCACATTCGCTCACGTTACTGTTGTTTACTTTATTGGTTGTTGCCTTGGAGACGAGCAAAGCACTCAGATGAGCGATTACATGCGCTATCACAGTAACTGACAAAAGATGGAAGTGAAAAGACAACAAAAAATAGAGTGAGTGTAGAAAATTTCAGACTAGATGGGAAAATGAATACTTTTTCGTAGAGATTAAGGGAAAATGTGTTTGTTTGATTTGCAAGGAGTCTGTAGCAGTGATGAAAGACTATAATGTTCGAAGACACTATGAAACTAAAAATCAGTCATACACTTCATACACTGGCCTGGAGAGGGAGAGAAAAGTCAAACAGATGACAGCTAGCCTGTTAGCGCAACAGCAGCATTTTTTTCGTGCCAACAAACTTCAAGAAAACAAACAGCACCAGAGCTAGCTATGAGGTATCTCAACTGATCGCTGAGCATGGAAAACCTTTCTCAGATGGTGAATTTGTTAAACACTGCCTCACTAAAGTTGCCGGGATAATGTGTCCAGAGAAGATTCAGGACTTCAGAAATGTGAGTTTGTCCAGACAAACAGTTGCCAGACGAATCGAAGACCTCTCAGCTAACTTGAAACAGCAAGTATCAGACAAGGCAAGAGCATTTGAGTTTTACTCAATTGCATGTGATGAGAGTACCGATGGGGCGGCACGGTGGTGTAGTGGTTAGCGCTGTCGCCTCACAGCAAGAAGATCCGGGTTCGAGCCCCGTGGCCGGCGAGGGCCTTTCTATGCGGAGTTTGCATGTTCTCCCCGTGCCCGCGTGGGTTTCCTCCGGGTGCTCCGGTTTCCCCCACAGTCCAAAGACATGCAGGTTAGGTTAACTGGTGACTCTAAATTGAGCGTAGGTGTGAATGTGAGTGTGAATGGTTGTCTGTGTCTATGTGTCAGCCCTGTGATGACCTGGCGACTTGTCCAGGGTGTACCCCGCCTTTCGCCCGTAGTCAGCTGGGATAGGCTCCAGCTTGCCTGCGACCCTGTAGAACAGGATAAAGCGGCTAGAGATAATGAGATGAGATGAATTCCACTGTATAAATCTGGGGACAAACACAACTTCACAAATTACAGACCTGTTTCTTTACTTCCTCAATTCTCCAAAATTCTTGAAAAACTTTTCAATAACAGATTAGATAAATTCATTGAAAAATACAAACTACTCAGTGATGGTCAATATGGATTTAGAGCAAATAGATCAACAGAGATGGCACTAATGGAATCAATTGAAGAAATCAGTAACTCTATAGATGATAAGAAATATGTCGCTGGGATATTTATTGATCTTCAAAAAGCTTTTGATACTATTAATCATGATATATTAATTAATAAGATGGAACAATATGGGATAAGGGGAGTTGTATTAAATTAGATAAAAAGTTATTTGAGCAACAGGATTCAATTTGTGAAGTTGGGTGACTCTGTCTCAACTCGTTTGAATATTGATTGTGGTGTCCCTCAGGGGTCAGTATTGGGTCCTAAACTGTTTATTCTTTATATAAATGATATGTGCAATCTAGCAAAGATATTTAAGATGGTATTATTTGCAGATGACACAAATGTTTTGTTCTGGAACAAATTTACATGAGTTAGAAAACATAATCTCTTCAGAATTGTGCAGGTTAAAAAGTTGGTTTGATCGAAATCAATTATCATTAAATCTGTCTAAAACAAAAATCATGTTATTTAATAATTATAAAATAAATAGGGCAATAAATGTACAGGTAGATGGTGTTGATATTGAAAGAGTTTCTAATAATAAATTTCTTGGGGTAATAATAGATGATAGAATTAATTGGAAATCACATATAAAATACATACTAATGAAACTATCAAGAAGCATATCTGTGTTGAGTAAAGCTAAGCACGTCCTGGACTATAATTCACTCCGCATTCTTTACTGTTCCCTGGTTTTACCGTACTTAAATTACTGCTCAGTGGTGTGGGGAAATACGTATAAATGTTCACTTCATGCAATAACTATACTTCAGAAAAGAGCTATAAGAATAATTCATAGTGCTGGTTACCGAGATCATACTAATTCACTATTCTTAAATTCAAAATGTTTAAAATTCAGGGATATTATAGAATATAAAACTGCCTTAGTAATGTACAAAGTAAGGAATTATAAAGTACCAAGGAATATCCAAATAATGCTCTCGGATAGAGAGGGGGGCTATAATTTTAGGGGGAAATTGAAATTTAAAATTCGCAGTGCTAGGACAACGTTAAAAATGTTCAGTATTTCTATTTGTGGAGTAAAGCTATGGAACAGTTTGAATGTGGAGCTCATGAAATGTACAACTATAAACCAGTTCAAAAAAAGGTATAAGGAACAGATCTTTACGAGGTATAGGGAGGAGGAATTACAATAACATGCTATTGATAATATAAGTGCATATATGCGGGTATGAGTACATACGGATATATAAAAAGTGAGTATTTGTATATGTATGTACAACCCCAATTCCAAAAAAGTTGGGACAAAGTACAAATTGTAAATAAAAACGGAATGCAATAATTTACAAATCTCAAAAACTGATATTGTATTCACAATAGAACATAGACAACATATCAAATGTCGAAAGTGAGACATTTTGAAATTTCATGACAGCAACACATCTCAAAAAAGTTGGGACAGGGGCAATAAGGGGCTGGAAAAGTTAAAGGTACAAAAAAGGAACAGCTGGAGGACCAAATTGCAACTCATTAGGTCAATTGGCAATAGGTCATTAACATGACTGGGTATAAAAAAAGCATCTTGGAGTGGCAGCGGCACTCAGAAGTAAAGATGGGAAGAGGATCACCAATCCCCCTAATTCTGCACCGACAAATAGTGGAGCAATATCAGAAAGGAGTTCGACAGTGTAAAATTGCAAAGAGTTTGAACATATCATCATCTACAGTGCATAATATCATCAAAAGATTCAGAGAATCTGGAAGAATCTCTGTGCGTAAGGGTCAAGGCCGGAAGACCATGCTGGGTGCCCGTGATCTTCGGGCCCTTAGATGGCACTGCATCACATACAGGCATGCTTCTGTATTGGAAATCACAAAATGGGCTCAGGAATATTTCCAGAGAACATTATCTGTGAACACAATTCACCGTGCCATCCGCCGTTGCCAGCTAAAACTCTATAGTTCAAAGAAGAAGCCGTATCTAAACATGATCCAGAAGCGCAGACGTCTTCTCTGGGCGAAGGCTCATTTAAAATGGACTGTGGCAAAGTGGAAAACTGTTCTGTGGTCAGATGAATCAAAATGTGAAGTTCTTTATGGAAATCAGGGACGCCGTGTCATTCGGACTAAAGAGGAGAAGGACGACTCAAGTTGTTATCAGCGCTCAGTTCAGAAGCCTGCATCTCTGATGGTATGGGGCTGCATTAGTGCGTGTGGCATGGGCAGCTTACACATCTGGAAAGACACCATCAATGCTGAAAGGTATATCCAGGTTCTAGAGCAACATATGCTCCCATCCAGACAACGTCTCTTTCAGGGAAAACCTTGCATTTTCCAACATGACAATGCCAAACCACATACTGCATCAATTACAGCATCATGGCTGCGTAGAAGAAGGGTCCGGGTACTGAACTGGCCAGCCTGCAGTCCAGATCTTTCACCCATAGAAAACATTTGGCGCATCATAAAACGGAAGATACGACAAAAAAGACCTAAGACAGTTGAGCAACTAGAATCCTACATTAGACAAGAATGGGTTAACATTCCTATCCCTAAACTTGAGCAACTTGTCTCCTCAGTCCCCAGACGTTTACAGACTGTTGTAAAGAGAAAAGGGGATGTCTCACTGTGGTAAACATGGCCTTGTCCCAACTTTTTTGAGATGTGTTGTTGTCATGAAATTTAAAATCACCTAATTTTTCTCTTTAAATGATACATTTTCTCAGTTTAAACATTTGATGTATCATCTATGTTCTATTCTGAATAAAATATGGAATTTTGAAACTTCCACATCATTGCATTCCGTTTTTATTTACAATTTGTACTTTGTCCCAACTTTTTTGGAATCGGGGTTGTATGTATGTATGTATGTATGTATGTATGTATAGTGCATAACTGTATATAATATATAAGCATAATATGCATAATTAGGATATGGGTGTCTGTGTACGTATGGATGTGTATAGTTATAGGTATGTGTATATGTATGTACTGTATATATGTATTGTATGTGTGTATATATGCATAGCATAAGTATTTGTATATATATGATTTGATTTGGGCGATATTATACCATGTTAGTATATCTTGGTATGTTGGTATGTTTTTTTTGTTGACTTTGCTTTCTTTTGTACATATAGTTTATTATGGTGGAAAGTGACGTTTGATTAACGGTGGTATAGAGGGTTAGGATTTGATAAGTTATTTATTTCTTCCTAATCCTTTCTGAACATTATTATGTTATTGCCTTGTGGCTACGCTATTCTGTTTATAATGATGTTTTGATGATTGCATTTTTTATTTTTTGTTTGTTTTTATATCTTCTTTACTGTTCGGAATAAAGCAATCAATCAATCGAGACGTGCTGCTGTAATATAAAGAAAATCAATCGCTTATTACTATGAATTATTCAGCATCGACACTATTGCTGGGTTTCAGTCACGTGACTTATCTTAGCGGTTTTACGGGAAGTGAAATAGCTGGTGGTCTAAGCGGCTGCCGTCGTGCAAACACCTAGCGATAACTTTGATCAGAGTACGCTGGTAATCTGGAAGCCACTGCTGGTTTTAGATATATTCAGAAGATTGCTCTGTGCAATGGAATCGACCCCTACAGTCTGGGAAAGAAGGATTTGTCATACGATCTCGAAAACTACCCTTCAGTCGAGTTCCCTGACATCTCGAACTATCTGGTGTTGCAGACGTCCTTCTACACCGCAAAACAGATGAAAGCGTGGAAGAGTATGGAGGCTTACAGCTTTTTTGTATGTGGCTGGGTAAAGGACCTCGGGATCAAGTCGCTGCCCAATGAATTCTGGATTGTTTTTGCCCGTGGAAGTAGGTTTTCCTTTTTTTAAGCTTTTCTTCACGTCTTTACTGCAAGTTGAAGTGTAAACAAACAACAGTTGGCTTGATTCTCACTTGTGTTGGCTCTTATCTCTCAGCTAAATCATTCACAAAGATCATCAGAAACCCCTTTAAAGACCTGGATCTTAGTTAAACAAGACGGAGAAGTGATCACGGCGCATTGTAACTGTACGGCTGGGGAAGAATTTTGTCGTGACCTTCATGCATATGGACTTTGTGAGGAGTAAACAAAGAAACAGCTGGGGACTTTAGCGCTTCGTGACTAAAAAAAGTACCGTAAAATAACGACACACAGCAAGAAAAGTACTTGGAAAACACTAAGGACAGAGCTGAGAGGGAAATACAAACCTTTCACCAAGTGAAACTCGAGCGCGCTTCGACTCGGCTCCCTTTGATTTCAGTGAAAGGTTCGAAAGCCACCTTTCTCCACGTCTTTCTGTGAAATCCTGTGTTCGTTCACCCTTTTTTATTAGTTCACGGGGAACCCTGAAGAAACTTTTATCAGTTTCACGGTTTGATCGATTCAAACAACCTAAAACAACGCAAGCATAAGGCATTTGTCATGCAAGCAATGCACCTTCTCCGTATAAACGCTTTGTTAACTGAGCTTTGGTCGACCACCAGCTAAAGTTTTGAATAACTAATGAGGCGGATGTGACGTCACGTGAAACCCAGCAATTAAGGGTACAGTTGCTTGGTCTGACCCTCAACGGGATATATTTTATACTTTGGGTTCTATTCAGTTAAAGCTATACCGCCTTTCAGATTTTTCAAGTGTAGTCATTAAAAGAATTTTCCCCGACACCAAATTATTTTTGTTTAGTGGACCAAAAGCTACTGAATTAAAAATCACAGACTTCCAATTTTATGATTTTTTAAATAGAACAATTAATGAATTTATCTCCACTCATGAATTTATGCAGCCACTGGGGGTACATAATTGTACTCTTGGTGCCGGTCCCAAGCCCGGATAAATTGGAGAGGGTTGCATCAGGAAGGGCATCCGGCGTAAAACTGCGCCAAATCTAACATGCGGAATGAAAAGAGAAATACCATACCGGATCGGTCGGGGCCCGGGTTAACAACGACCGCCTCCGGTACTGTTGATCAACAGGGTGCCAGTGGAAAGTGTGCTACTGTTGCGCCAAAACAGAGAAGGAGAAAGAGAGGGGGAGGCGTGTTAGGAGAGAGCGTGAAAGATGGAAGGGAAGGAGCTTAGAATTGAGGGTAGGAACACTGAATGTGGGAACATTGACTGGCACAGCGAGAGAGTTAGCAGGTATGATGGAAAGAAGGAAGTTGGACATTTTGCGTGTGCAGGAGATGAGGTGGAAAGGAAGCAAGGCCAAGAACATTGGAGATGGATGCAAGTTGTTTTATTATGGAGTCGATGGAAAGAGAAATGGTGTTGGTATTGTTTTGAGGGGAGAGTTGGTCAGCAGTGTGATTGATGTGAAGAGGGTGTCAGATAGAGTGATAGGCATGAAGTTGGAGATTCAAGGAGTGGTAATCAATGTTGTGTGTGCCTACGCCCCACAGGTTGGATGTGAGAATGAAGAGAAAGAGTCTTTCTGGGAAAAGATGGATGAAGTGGTAGAAAGTATACCGAGGGAGGAGCGCGTGCTGATAGGAGCAGATTTCAACGGACATGTTGGCGAGGGAAACCGAGGAGATGAGGACGTGATGGACAGATATGGTGTAAGAGAGAGAAATGTGGAAATGGTTGATTTTTCAAAGAGGATGAATTTGGAAATAGTCAAAGCATACTTCGAGAAGAAAGAGCAGCACAGGGTGACGTTTAAGAGTGGAGGAAGATCTACACTGGTGGACTACATACTCTGCAGAAGGGGTAACCTGAAGGAGATTGGAAACTGTAAAGTGATGGCAGGGGAGAGTGTAGCTAGACAACATCGAGTGGTCGTGTGCAGGATGAGCTTGAAAGTGAAAAAGAGGAAGCGTGAAATAGTGGAGCCGAAGATTAAGTGGTGGAAACTAAGGCCCTGTCCACACGGCAACGGATTCAGGTGACTCCGATACAATTGCTTATCGTTTAGGCCTGGCGTCCACACGGCACCGGCGTTTTGGGTGCCCAAAACGCAATCTTTTTGAGAACGGGTTCCAGAGTGGAAAGATCTGGCAACGTTGCCGTTGTGAAGTCGTCTGGATGAGTAAAACGGATTTGTTTACGATGACGTCACAACCACATGACTGTGAGTGCTTCAAGCCGGGTAGAAGTGTAACGAATATCACCAGGAAAAAGCCTTACAGAGCACTAGTGAGAGTGAAACACGAGCTTGGATATTATTATTATTATTATTATTATTATTATTATGTTCAGTGTTAGTTCACAGTAGTAATGCAAGAAGCAGAATAGTGACAGTAATAGTGAAGCAAAAGCATGCAATTGTACAAACACTGCAGCTCTACAGCAAAATATTCATTTATGAAATGGTCTGATTCTTAACACCAGTAGTGCCAATGATCTCATTGCGATGCGATGCGAGTTGTCAACAAATCCTATAACTTGGTTCATGAAACGCGCTTACAAAATATTTTCACTGTGAATATTTATTGTGTAATGGTGCAAAGTGAGAGAGAGAGAGAGAGAGAGAGAGAGAGAGAGAATAGCCCTTAGGGCAGAGTCAATCCCACCAGCAAAACTAGGGGGAAAAAAGAGCGATCTCACCTCTTCAGATGATGGTTTAAGTCCTAGAATACATTCCTCAAAAAAGCAAATTAATCCATCAACGTGTATATCATTCAATTTATTCCGGACCATTAAAGACGCCGCCTTCCGCGTACGTCATCCTCGCCGCCATATTGGAAAGGTCAAAGCGGAGAATAAAGATTAGCTGCGTTTAACTGTACCAACAGGTTTACCGTCCAAACGAGATCACATGGGATTACCTTTCACAGGTGAGACTGGAAAAATACTTTTCATTGTATTTGGTCATTATAATGTAATTTTCCGAACAGATTTTCCTGACTTTGTGGCTAATATGAAGTCTCGCGCATAATAGTTTATGCGCATGCGTCCTTACTTCTTCTATTCCCATACGAAAAAGAACAGTAAAGAACTTATAAGAGTTTACCACTGTCTTAGTAGTAAATCCTTATAAATATAAGGATAAATCCTTATAAGGATTTATAAATAAATATATATGCCATGTATGATTTACTCCTGAAAGTGGCCCATTTTGCATTTTCCTCATACAAATTTTTTATGAAAATCTAGTATGTATGAAGTGAACATTGTGCATGGTTTTTACAGATAATGTGTATGATGAATTACACCGTCTTTGTATGCTTCACGTAATGTTTGTAGTTTTAAATTATATTTTACAGTTTAAAATGTATATGCCTTTTATATGTAAATCCACATATGTTTGTGTTGGATTTACATATAAAAGGCATGTACATTTTAAACTGTAAAATATAATTTAAAACTACAAACATTACGTGAAGCATACAAAGACGGTGTAATTCATCATACACATTATCTGTAAAAACCATGCACAATGTTCACTTCATACATACTAGATTTTCATAAAAAATTTGTATGAGGAAAATGCAAAATGGGCCACTTTCAGGAGTAAATCATACATGGCATATATATTTATTTATAAATCCTTATAAGGATTTACTACTAAGACAGTGGTAAACTCTTATAAGTTCTTTACTGTTATTTTTCGTATGGGTTGTTCTGGTGTCTCCGAAGGGACCGTCTTACAGCGCCCCTAGAGGTGTGGCATGTGTATTGCATCGTTTTCAGCAAGCGTTGCGTTGCCATATGGACCCGATATTTTACTGATTGTTGCCCATTTGGACGCGATATATTTTTAAATAACATCTCGTTGCCGTTGTCGTGTGGATGTAGCCTAAAAGAGGTTGAACATCAGAAGGAGTTTAGGGAAGAAATGAAATGAGCATTGAGTGGTCATGGAAGTCTGCCAGAAGATTGGAATACTACTGCTGTACTAGTAAAAGAGGCAGCAAGGAAGGTGCTAGGGTGGTCATCGGGAAGGAGGAAGGAAGACAAGGAGATATGGTGGTGGAACAAAGAAGTGCAGGAAATTATAAAAGAGAAGAGGCTAGCAAAGAAGAATTGGGACGATCAGAGAGACAAGGAAAGCAGGCGGTTATACAGAGAAACAAGACAGAAGGCAAAAAGATTGGTAGCGAAGGCAAAAGCAGATGCATACCAGGAGTTGTACGAAAGACTGGAGACCAAAGAAGGAGAGAAAGACCTGTACAGACTAGCTAGGCAGAGAAACAGAGAAGCGAGGGATGTACAACAGGTAAGTGTGATGAAAGATGGAAATGGAAATGTGCTGACAAACAAAGAGTGTATTAAGAAGGTGGAAAGAGTACTTTGAGGATTTATTAAATGAGGATAATCCAAGAGAGAAAAGGTCAGATTCATTGGAGACAGCAAATCAGGAAGCAGAGTTGGTTAGTAAGGATGAGGCGAGGGCAGCCATGAAAAGAATGAAGACTGGGAAAGGAGTTGGACCAGATGGTATCCTGATTGAGGCTTGGAGATGTTTGGGTGAGACGGCTGTGGAGTTCCTAACGAGATTGTTTAATAAGATCCTAGAGAATGAGGAAATGCCAAATGAATGGAGAAAGAGTGTGCTCGTCCCAATATCCAAGAATAAGGGGGATGTACAGAGCTGCAGTAATTACAGAGGGATAAAATTGATGAGCCACACCATGAAGCTCTGGAAAAGGGTATTGGAGGCGAGATTGAGAAGAGAGGTAGCAATCTGTGAATAGCAGTACGGGTTTATGCCAAGGAAGAGCATGTCGGATGCAATTTTTGCTTTAAGAATGTTAATGGAGAAGTACAGGGAAGGCCAGAGAAAGCTACACTGTGTGTTTGTGGACCTGGAGAAGGCATACGATAGAGTGCCGAGAGATGAGTTATGGTATTGTATGAGAAAGAGTGGAGTGAATGAGAAGTATATTAGAGTGGTGCAAGACATGTATGAGAACAGTGAAACAGCAGTGAGGTGTGCAGTTGGAACAACTGAATGGTTCAAGGTGAAGGTGGGACTCCATCAAGGATCTGCTTTGAGTCCTTTCTTGTTTGCCATAGTGATGGATTCACTTGACGGATGAAGTGAGGCAAGAGTCACCATTGAACATGATGTTTGTGGATGATATTGTGATATGTGGTGAAAGTAGAAAGGAGGTTGAGTTGGGTTTGGAGAGATGGAGGTATGCATTGGAACGAAGAGGAATGAAGGTGAGCAGGAGCAAAATAGAATACATGTGCATCAATGAGAATGGGGATGAGAGTGTAGTGAACATGCAAGGAGTAGACGTAAAGAAAGTTGGTGAATTCAAGTACCTGGGCTCAACTGTGCAGGAAAATGGGGGCTGCGATAGTGAGGTGAGAAAGAGAGTGCAGGCAGGGTGGAGCAGGTGGAGAAGGATTTCAGGAGTCATTTGTGATAGGAAAGACCCAGCAAAAGTGAAAGGTAAGATGTATAAGACAGTAGTGAGACCAGCTGTGATGTATGGATTGGAGACCGCACCCTTAACGAAGAGACAGGAGGCAAAGTTGGAGGTGGCGGAGCTGAGGATGTTAAGGTTTGTGACGGGAGTGACGAGGTTGGACAGGACAAGGAACAAGCACATCAGAGGGACAGCACATGTGGAGAGCTTGGGAATTAAGCTAAGAGAGATGAGACTGAGATGGTATGGGCACATCCTGAGAAGAGATGCAGAGCATGTTGGAAGGAGAATGTTGAGGATGGAGCTACCAGGCAAACGAAAACGAGACGAAAGATCCGCTGTGGCGACCCCTAATCGGGAGCAGCCAAAAGAAGAAGAAGAATGAATTTATCTCCACATGGCTCTAAATTCTCTGCTATTTTTTCCTGCTTCACCATGACCCAATTCAAGATACTACGTCATGCATCACGTGGTGGGCTTTCCCCATTCGCACAAGGCATTGTGGGATACAAATTTGAAACAGAAGAGAAAAATGGAGGACGTGAGTGTGCAAATGAAAAGTGAAAGACCGACTACAGTAACGGAAAGAAAGCGAGAAGAAAAGACGTTATGTTATATACGAAGGAAAGGAAACGCAGGACCAAACTAATAAATATCGGTGCTCAGCGAGCACCTCGGTGTGATCAGCTGTTCGTTTAGCGACAGAATGACGGAACTGTCAGTGCACGCTCAAAGGTAAACCTGTAGATGGCAGTAATGCAACACTGTGGATGCCAGCTGCCGTAAAACCCAAAAGAAGAAGAAGAAGGTAAACCTGCGCATGCGCACACTCTGTCTGCTTGACTGCGCGAAGCGAGCGATTTCATGCACATTATTTGCTTTAATCCCCTCAAATTAAATAACTTCCCAGCCACAGAATGGCCTGATATTTTGCGAGATATTACAGAAATAAACATATATCACAATGACCACATTTCAGACGGAACTAAATTTCACCAATTTTATGAAATCGAAAGGCCATCCAGCTTTAAGTTTATTATTTTTACATGCAAGAGTACTTCAAAAAGTTCTTGGTCTCACCTGCAAACAAGGGGCGCAACTCCCATTTGGGGGCATAACTGTATACTATAAAGCCTTATATCACTGTCTACAAAAACTCAAATGTTAGAAGCAATGAAAGAAAGGAGAGGAAAGCTTCAAGCTGGTGTTCTGTTGCTCCAGGACAATGTGCCCATCCACACTGCACAGGTGGCAGGGGTAGAAGCAGCCAAATGTGGCTTTGAACTGTTGCCCCGTGCACCTTACTCACCCGACCTGGCACCACCTGACTTTGATCTGTTCCCCAAACTGAAATTCCACTCACGTTGTCACCATATTTAGAGTGATCATGAAATCATCCATGCTGTTGAAGAGGATCTGGAGGCTCAAAATATGACCTTCTTCCTCAAAGGGATGGTGAAGCTTGAACATTGGTGGACCAAGTGCATTGAAGTAAAAGGAGACGATGTTGAAAAATAATGCAAGAACAATCTTTCTCCTGTGACGTTTTCTGGGTGAGGCCGAGATACTTTTTGAAGTACTCTCATATTATTCAGTAATTGCAAGGAATTATTCAGTAACTACAGCAAAACCAGAACGTCAAGGACGTAGTAGTTCATCTGGCCTGTCATCAAAACAACCATGACGACCAAAACATCAACCAGATCTGAAATGTGACGATGTGAGAGAGGACCAACCTCCACGACAAACTGTTTACAACAGGAAAATCAACAAAATAACTAAATTTTGCTCCTCGAGGGAATATCGACCCAAAATATCGATCAGAACTGAATTCGGATGATAAATGAGAGACGAGATACAATTCTAGCGAGAAGAAAATGTGTTAAGTTGACTTAATGACTAATTTGTTGGCAAATAATTGACAATACAATGACCAATTTTTGTGCAGAAGGTTGAGTTCTTTCAAATAAAACAATCAGAACTGAAATCCATTGAGAACTGAAGGAGGAGATACGATTTAACTGAAAATCAACTAACAAATAACCAAGTTTTGTTCCTCAAGAGAAGATCTACTCAAAACATCAGTCAGAACTGAAATCAGATGATAAATCAGAGAGGAGATACAATTCTAATGAGAGGCCGGGAAAATGCGTTAATTTAGTCTACTTAGTAACTTGTTAGCAAAAAATCTGACAAAACAACGACCAAGTTTTGTGTGGAGTGATGAGTTCTTTCAAAAAAAAAACAAAAAAAACAATCGGAATGGAAATCCATGGAGAACTGATGAAGGAGATACGATTTAACTGAATTGTGGATGACAGACAAACGCCATGCCATGACGACAGCGCTTCGGCCTTATGGTCAGATGAGCAAATTATTGGGTCTATGACGGTGTGTAGTTATAGAACAAAAAAATATATATCTGCACAATATTTTTTTATCAGACAGTGTAACTCAGGTTATGTTTACTGTCACTAAGAGATGATGTCACTAATATTTTACATGACTGTCATTTTGTAATTTTATGCTTCAGCAACTTTGTAAACAAACATGCCTGGCACTTCATAATTATCTGATTCAAAAATTAGAAAGCTGCGTGATGAGGACTTGAGACAGCAAAACAGAACAAGCAGAGACACAGGGCCAGTAGGGTTGTACTTCGAGAGAGAGAGAGAGAGAGAGAGAGAGAGAGAGAGTGAGTATTGAACTTAATGTGCATTATTTCCATACCAGCAGTGTTGACTGATGAGGTCTCTTCAGTACAGCAGATGAAGAGGTATTGGTGATATGAAGTGCGTGTTGGTGTTCGTTTATGTACCTGCTGAAGAACCTGCGCCCACTCTGCGTGCTGACTGGCTGCTGAAGGCTGTGACGCCAGTCTGTAGAGCAGGTCTTCTCTGAGCCGGCACACTGGCTCGACTGTGGCCAAGCGAAACGCTTCACGTTCATGCTCCAAATTCAAGTCTACACAGGCACACACACACACACACAATTGCCACTAATAACATCATGCATATTAAGAGCATAAATCAAAGCCATGATCTGTATTTGAATCTGTATCTGTATTCAGATTTAAACCAAAATTGGGCGTGACCAAAGGATGAAAGGATGTATGTGGAACTGTTTGTTCATCAAGCTCACATTGTTATTATTTTTGTTTGTACCTAGCTGTCATATTTTAGTTTAGTTTATCTGAATAGTCACATATGTTACATTAAAAAAATTAATAAGTTGTTAGATATAACAACATAGATAGATAGATAGATAGATAGATAGATAGATAGATAGATAGATAGATAGATAGATAGATAGATAGATAGATAGATAGAGACAGACAGACAGACAGACAGACAGACAGACAGACAGACAGATAGATAGACATCAAGACAGATAGATAGATAGATAGATAGATAGACAGACAGACAGACAGACAGACAGACAGACAGATAGATAGATAGATAGATAGATAGATAGATAGATAGATAGAAAGAGACAGACAGACAGACAGATAGATAGACATCAAGACAGACAGATAGATAGATAGACAGACAGACAGACAGACAGACAGACAGAGATAGATAGATAGATAGATAGATAGATAGATAGATAGATAGATAGATAGATAGATAGATAGATAGACCGACAGACAGACAGACAGACAGACAGACAGACAGATAGATAGATAGATAGATAGATAGATAGATATACACACAGATAGATACACAGACAGACAGACAGACAGAGATAGATAGATAGATAGATAGATAGATAGATAGATAGATAGATAGATAGATAGATAGATAGATAGATAGATAGATAGATCTATTTGTCTATCTATTGTGAAATGATAGATTGACAGACAGACAGATAGACAGATAGACAGACAGACAGACAGACATAGATAGATAGATAGATAGATAGATAGATAGATAGATAGATAGATAGATAGATAGATAGATAGATAGATAGATAGATAGATCTATCTGTCTATCTATTGTGAAATGATAGATTGACAGACAGACAGATAGACAGACAGACAGACAGACAGACAGACATAGATAGATAGATAGATAGATAGATAGATAGATAGATAGATAGATAGATAGATAGATAGATAGATCTATCTGTCTATCTATTGTGAAATGATAGATTGACAGACAGACAGATAGACAGATAGACAGACAGACAGACAGACAGACATAGATAGATAGATAGATAGATAGATAGATAGATAGATAGATAGATAGATAGATAGATAGATAGATAGACACAGTGGGGCAAAAAAGTATTTAGTCAGCCACCAATTGTGCAAGTTCTCCCACTTAAAAAGATGAGAGAGGCCTGTAATTTTCATCATAGGTACACTTCAACTATGAGAGACAGAATGGGGGGAAAGAATCCAGGAAATCACATTGTAGGATTTTTAATGAATTAATTGGTAAATTCCTCAGTAAAATAAGTATTTGGTCACCTACAAACAAGCAAGATTTCTGGCTCTCACAGACCTGTAACTTCTTATTTAAGAGGCTCCTCTGTCCTCCACTCGTTACCTGTATTAATGGCACCTGTTTGAACTCGTTATCAGTATAAAAGACACCTGTCCACAACCTCAAACAGTCACACTCCAAACTCCACTATGGCCAAGACCAAAGAGCTGTCAAAGGACACCAGAAACAAAATTGTAGACCTGCACCAGGCTGGGAAGACTGACTCTGCAATAGGTAAGCAGCTTGGTGTGAAGAAATCAACTGTGGGAGCAATTATTAGAAAATGGAAGACATACAAGACCACTGATAATCTCCCTCGATCTGGGGCTCCACGCAAGATCTCACCCCGTGGGGTCAAAACGATCACAAGAGCGGTGAGCAAAAATCCCAGAACCACACGGGGGGACCTAGTGAATGACCTGCAGAGAGCTGGGACCAAAGTAACAAAGGCTACCATCAGTAACACACTACGCCGCCAGGGACTCAAATCCTGCAGTGCCAGACGTGTCCGCCTGCTTAAGCCAGTACATGTCCAGGCCCGTCTGAAGTTTGCTAGAGAGCATTTGGATGATCCAGAAGAGGATTGGGAGAATGTCATATGGTCAGATGAAACCAAAATAGAACTTTTTGGTAAAAACTCAACTTGTCGTATTTGGAGGAGAAAGAATGCTGAGTTGCATCCAAAGAACACCATACCTACTGTGAAGCATGGGGGTGGAAACATCATGCTTTAGGGCTGTTTTTCTGCAAAGGGACCAGGACAACTGATCCGTGTAAAGGAAAGAATGAATGGGGCCATGTATCGTGAGATTTTGAGTGAAAACGTCCTTCCATCAGCAAGGGCATTGAAGATGAAACGTGGCTGGGTCTTTCAGCATGACAATGATCCCAAACACACCGCCCGGGCAACGAAGGAGTGGCTTCGTAAGAAGCATTTCAAGGTCCTTGAGTGGCCTAGCCAGTCTCCAGATCTCAACCCCATAGAAAATCGTTGGAGGGAGTTGAAAGTCCGTGTTGCCCAGCGACAGCCCCAAAACATCACTGCTCTAGAGGAGATCTGCATGGAGGAATGGGCCAAAATACCAGCAACAGTGTGTGAAAACCTTGTGAAGACTTACAGAAAACGTTTGACCTCTGTCATTGCCAACAAAGGGTATATAACAAAGTATTGAAATGAACTTTTGTTATTGACCAAATACTTATTTTCCACCATAATTTGCAAATAAATTCTTTAAAAATCAGACAATGTGATTTTCTGGATTTTTTTCTCATTCTGTCTCTCATAGTTGAGGTATACCTATGATGAAAATTACAGGCCTCTCTCATCTTTTTAAGTGGGAGAACTTGCACAATTGGTGACTGACTAAATACTTTTTTGCCCCACTGTACACACAGATAGATACACAGACAGACAGACAGACAGACAGACATAGATAGATAGATAGATAGATAGATAGATAGATAGATAGATAGATAGATAGATAGATAGATAGATAGATCTGTCTATCTATCTATTGTGAAATGATAGACAGATAGATAGATAGATAGATAGATAGATAGATAGATAGATAGATAGACAGACAGACAGACAGACAGACAGACAGACAGACAGACAGACAGATAGATAGATAGATCTGTCTATCTATCTATTGTGAAATGATAGACAGACAGACAGACAGACAGACAGACAGACAGACAGATAGATAGATAGATAGATAGATAGATAGATAGATAGATAGATAGATAGATAGATAGATAGATAGATAGATACTGTAGATACTATAACCCCTATAACCTCTAGTAGCTTATATCACACTTTTTCAGCAGTTTGTGCAACAGGAGCTCTTCTGTGGGATTGGACCATATGGGCTAGTTTTCGTGCCCCATGCGAATCAATGAGCCTTCGACACCCATGACCCTGTTGCCAGTTCACCGGTTGTCCTTTAGATCCTTGGACCACTTTTGGTAGGTACTAACCACTGCATACCGGGAACACCCCACAAGATGTGCCATTTTGGAGATGCTCAGACCCAGCCATCTATCACAATTTGACGCTTGTCAAAGTCACTCAGATCCTTATGCTCGTCCATTTTTCCTGCTTCCAACACATCAACTTCGAGAACTAACTGTTCTCTTGGATTGCTGCCCAATATATGCCACCCCTTGAGAGGTGCCACTGTCATGAGATAATCAATGCTATTCACTTCTTCACTTGTCAGTTTTCTTATTTTATGGCTGATCTGTGTCGTGCAATCTGGAGTTTCTTATTTCTCATACTTTCAGACAAAACAATCCATGCACAAGCTGATATCTGTAACTCATAACTTGAAAGCAGTAAAATACAATTTAACACAGAAATTTTACACTCTTGCATTTTTCACTTGGAATGTGTTCATTTCCACAGACAAACTTTCATTGTTCTGCATAAAATGATGTAATTGGCTACAGTATACAGTACATATCTCTTTGCATAGTACAAATGATACGAATGCAAATGCCCTCACATTATACACATCAATTATCCAAGGCAACATTGCCACGTTTTAGTAATCTACTCTGACTGTGACATTAGCCTGCCAAAAAACCCTGCCTGATGCCATTATTGCACTCCAGGACACTAATGACAAAACATCTGCTTCTAAAAAGTAAAAAAGTGCAATAGCACTGTTTCTATCATTATATAAAATTGTTAAATTCTCCATTAAACTGCTAATAATTCTTTATTACCAAAAAGCAGCAGTTCAGTGAAGAGGTCCGCATCCTCCCCATCTTTCAGTCTGCTTCTGGTCAGGAAGATCCTCATGTCTGCCTCCACTCGCTCCCTAAAACAAGGGATTGAGACACAATATAGGAAACTTGCTTTCGGTTAGACACTCTTACGCAACTGGTCCACTAACATTTCTGTATAGAACCTGATCAGAAAGTTTTCCAAGTTTAACCCTTTTTGCATTTACATTACATTACACTAAAGGTATTGAGCAGACGCTCTTATCCAGAGTGATGTACAACATACCCAGATGGCAACATACACAGGGGTGCCACTAGAAATTTTGGGCCCTATGAAAGAATATATTGCCCTCTTTTATGTTTCAGGTAACCCAACTTCATGATGGTGTCAACCTACTGATGGTTCACCATCAATTCTGCTTCTACCGTACGCAGATAATATCAGTGCTGGATTGGAAAGCAACAAATCTAATGTGGTGTTGTGCTCTGGCTCCACCTATGCAAGACTGTACCATGTCATGAATAGGGAGGGGGTGAAATATAAAGACGATCTATTCTAATAATTTTGCGGAAAATGGAAAACCAAACCAGAAGGTTGTTGTATTTGCTCATTTTAAGAGACAAAATTATTTATTTTTTAAAATTAATTTAACTTACACATGGTAATAATGTCCTCTGAGGGCCCTCTGTCAATGCTGGGCCCTTAGAATTGTCCTAACATTTCCCCCCCTAACGGCACCCCTGAACATACTGCTTGGAGAGCAGTTGGGGGTTAGGTGCCTTGCTCAAGGGCATGTCAGCCATTCCCGCTGGTCCAGGGAATTGAACTGGTGACCTTTTGGTCCCAAAGCTGCTGCTCTAACCATTAGGTCATGGCTTCCAAAACTCACAGACTGGGCAAGGAGGGCATTAATCAGAGATGCAACAAAGACACCAAAGCTAACACTGAAGGAGCTGCAAAGATCTACAGCGGAGATGGGAGTATCTGTCCATAGGACCACTTTAAGCTGTACACTCCACAGAGTGGGGCTTTATGGAAGAGTGGCCAGAAAAAAAGCCATTGCTTAAGAAAACACGTTTGGAGTTTGCCCAACAGCATGTGGCAGACTCCCCAAACACATGAAAGAAGATTCTCTGGTCAGATGAGACTAAAATTGATCTTTTTGGCCATCATGGGAAACACCATGTGTGGTACAAACCCAACACCCTGAGGACACCATTCCTACAGTGAAGCATGGTGGTAGCAGCATCATGCTGTGGGGATATTTTTCATCTGCAGGGACAGGAAAGCTGGTCAGGACTGAAGGAAAGATGGATGGCACCAAATACAGGTCCACCAATGTTCAAACAGGAAAACCTGTTTGAATCGGCCAGAGGTTTGAGACTGGGATGAAGGTTCACATTCCAGCAGGACAATGACCCTAAACATACTGCTAAAGCTACACTGGAGTGGTTTAAAGGGAAACATTTAAATGTCTTGGAATGGCCTAATCAAAGCCCAGACCTCAATCCAATTGAGAATCTGTGGCATAACTTGAAGATTGTTGTGCACCAACGCAACCCATCTAACTTGAAGGAGTTGGAGCAGTTTTGCCGTGAGGAATGGGCAACAATCCCAGTGGCTAGATGTGCTAAGCTAATAAAGACATACCCCAAGAGACTTGCAGCTGTAATTGCAGCAAAAGGTGGCTCTACAAAGTATTGACTTTGGGGAGGCGTGAATACCTATGCACACTCCAGATTTGTTTTTTCATCTTAATTATTGTTTGTGTCACAATAAAAAAACAACAATGCGCATCTTTAAACTGGTAGGCATGTTGTGTAAATCAAATGGTGCTCACCCTCCAAAAATCCATTTTAATTCCAGCTTATAATGCGACGAAACAGGACAAACACCAAGGGGGATGAATACTTTTGCAAGACACTGTACTACGCTGATGCGTGATGTAGACATAAGTTTCCTTTACTTGTTAGCTACATTAGCCTTATGGCTCTCGTACAAAACTAAAAAAGCTCACTTGAAACATGAAACCTGTCTTGGCTCATGATAATAAGGAGAGGGTTGTGTGAAGTGTACTTTTTTGGCCGAGGTGTTGCTTCTGTGAAGAAAGGGCTGCAGTCACACAAATGTCGTGGCAATGAGAATTTTTACAGGTCAGATAAAAGGTGAGAGCAAAAGCACAACGATCAAACTTTCCACTGGTGCATACTGCCTGATGGTGCTAATGAATTGGATGGCAGGATCTGTGGGTGGCTTTGTGTGTGTGTGTGTGTGTGTGTGTGTGTGTGTGCTGTTTGCTCGTTACTGAATCCCACATGCGTGCTCCCCATTAACCTTGCCTGACTCACACATGCTCATTACCCCAGAGCTATGGCTGCCCTTCTCAAATCATGCACCTTTATAAACCTGTAGGGGTCTTTCTTCTATCTCCCCATGTCTCTCTCGTTCTGTCTCTCTCTCTCTCTCTCTCTCTCTCTATCTGTCTCACTCCCACACACATCCATTTCAACACAATGTCACATGCCTGTGTGGGAAATACACCAAGAACACAGCGTACGCAGAATCTCATAAACCCAGTGAGCTTCTCCGGCAGGGTTACAGCAGAGTAATGTTCAGGCTCCAACTGCAGCTTTCTCTTTCAAGCCTCTTCAAAATCTTATCATTCTTCTTCTTTTATGAATTTACTTTACTCTTCCTTTCTGTCTTTATCTCCTCTCTCCTCCTCGCCAGTACAATTCTCTCTATCTGTCTCAGTCTCTCCTCGTTTCATCCCGGCTTTTTTTTCCTTCTCCTCCGGCGAGAAAAATCCAATCAGGAGTTTCGCCTCATCTATCTTTGCCCGTTTTGCCTGAGTGGCCAGGCAGCTGGAGAGCCGAAGGAGAATAAAGTATCTGACTGACCCGCAAAGTATCTGACAGCCTCAGGGCTTGTACAGGGTTTTTTTTTTTTACCATGTCACCTTCTTCTTGTAGTTTATAGCTGTGTGAGAACTACAAGTCCCTTCATCCACTGCTGACATGTTTATCTCATAAACGTTACGACCCAGAAGGCGAATGAGTTTTTCATCCAGCCTGTATATCACAGTTGATATCATGATGATGAACTCATCTAAACTGGACTCCCAGAGCACAAGCACAGCTCAGCTGTATCTCTGACATTATATGGATGAGGAAGTAACGGTGGATCATCCACAGCCGAGCCTCAGTCTTTCAAACAATTACTCTTCAGAAAGTCCTCATTCACAACTGTATACTGTATATTTTAAATTATGGTGAAATACTAATTATTCTCTCCACATTCACTGGATATGAGCAATCGCACGCTCGGATTGGCTACTCTACTACTACGCTCATATTCTTGGGTCTCACGTGACGTCACATCCGCCTCATTAGTTATTCAAAACTTTAGCTGGTGGTCGACCAAAGCTCAGTTGACAAAGCGTTTGTACGGAGAAGGTGCATTGCTCGCATGAAAAACACCTTACGCTTGTGTTGTTTTAAGTTGTTCGAATCGATCAAACCGTGAAACTGATAAAAGTTTCTTCAGGGTTCGCCGTGAACTAATAAAAAAAGGGTGAACGAACACAGGATTTCACAAAAAGGCGTGGAGAAAGGTGGCTTTCGAACCTCTCACTGAAACCGAAGGGAGCCGAGTCGAAGCACGCTCGAGTTTCACTTGGTGAAAGGTTTGTATTTCCATCTCAGCTCTGTCCTTAGTGTTTTCCAAGCACTTTTCTTGTTGTGTGTCGTTATTTTATGGTACTTTTTTTTTTTAGTCACGAAGCGCTAAAGTCCCCAGCTGTTTCTTTGTTCACTCCTCACAAAGTCCATATGCATGAAGGTCGCGACAAAATTCTTCCCCAGCCGTACAGTTACAATGCGCCGTGATCACTTCTCCGTCTTGTTTAACTAGGATCCAAGTCTTTAAAGGGGTTTCTGATGATCTTTGTGAATGATTTAGCTGAGAGATAAGAGCCAACACAAGTGAGAATCAAGCCAACTGTTGTTTGTTTACACTTCAACTTGCAGTAAAGACGTGAAGAAAAGCTTAAAAAAAAGAAAACCTACTTACACGGGCAAAAACAATACAGGATTCATTGGGCAGCGACTTGATCCCGAGGTCCTTTACCCAGCCACATACAAAAAAGTTGTAAGTCTCCATACTCTTCCACACTTTCATCTGTTTTGCGGTGTAGAAGGACGTCTGCAACACCAGATAGTTCGAGATGTTGGGGAACTCGACTGAAAGGTAGTTTTCGAGATCGTATGACAAATCCTTCTTTCCCAGACTGTCGGGGTCGATTCCATTGCACAGAGCAATCTTCTGAATATATCTAAAGCCAGCAGTGGCTTCTAGATGACGAGCGTACTCTGATAACTTATCGCTAGGTGTTTGCGCTACGGCAGCCGTTTTGGTTTGCTAGACCACCAGCAGTTTTACTGGAAATGAAATCACTAAAAAAAGTCACGTAACTGAAACCCAAGAATACCGTGAGTAGAGAAAAACAAAATGGCGGCGCGTGTTGCTGAACCAACCGAGGACAAAATAAAAACTCTACTCGAAAACAAAACACCAAAAATTATTTTCAAGTTTTTAAATAGAAACAGAAATAGCTAAAAGAAGATAGTTTTGTTTTGGTTTTTTCTCCCCCAATATCTCCTGTTCCACAGTCCAGCCCAGTTGGTGGCGGTAATGCCAACCGCCAAAAAAACCCTAAAGAAGAAGAAGAAAGAGAAGAAGAAGAAGAAGACCCCCCCCCCCGAAAAAAAGCAACAAAGTATGGAATGAAAGTATTTGATGGTAAGAACGCATCTTTTTTATTTTTCAAGAATTATTATTATAGCATTTTTCACAAATTGCTCCTGTCATTTCACCGGTTTGTTTACATTCTAAGCAAAAATGATTTTGTTGGACATTTTGGACGAACTTTTTATTCATCGAATTTGCAAAAAATAAAAATGCTCTGCTTCTCAAAATCCAGTGAATGTGGATAGAATAAAACAAACGGCTATCAGCTCATGTACAGCTCGATTTCGTGGAATAACTGTTAATTATTTCTTTTGAGTGACCAATTATTTTTAAAAAAAAGTAGTTTCAAGCCTGTTCCACTGTTTGTATTTGTTTTGTGCTCACTGCTCTATTTAGCATCATAAATTTATTATTGCACCTACACTTTCAGAAAATAAAGTACATTATTGTACTTTTTTATTGTACAGTGGCTTGTCACTGAGGCAGTACCCTCTAAGGTACTTATTTGTACCCTTTATATACCACTTAGAAATATATGTGTTCCTTTTTGGCTGTAAAAAGTTACACATAGTTGCCTTGAGGTCCAATAATGAGCCCTAAAGGGAACATTAGTGTAGACTGTATCTTGGGGGACAGAAATGGACTCCTACTGTACCCCTATTTCTAACAATGTAGTGGTTAAAACTGTAACAAGTGCTATTAGAAGCCTACTGGGATAGGAATCGTGCTGCTCCATGCTCACACTATAAACATTTTCAGTAGCAGCAAACAGGACACGGGATTGACAAATTTACACCAAATACACAAATACTCTACAGCCAAGAAGATCTTGTTTTATAGCAAGTAATGGAAATTAAATCTAATTCATTTCCACAAACAGGCAAAGTGTAAGTACAGACAGTGTGTCTGTGATGTATAGAGCTATTTCTACTATAAGATATATTGAAAAGATTGGGAGAGGGAAAGGGTGGGGTTCTGAGTGGATAAAGTCTGGACATCAGAAATGCATGTGTACCACGGTGACCTTTCCCACTCAAAGGCTGAGAAAAGAAGAATATATGTCTAACGCCTAATTTCTGGGCTAATTTCAAGTTATTTGTGTATTTTTTTGTCTCAGTCCAATAGCAAAGTCTCAGTCCAGTATCAAAGTCTCAGTCCAACATCATTTCAGTTTAATACCATCACAATACAGTACCAACCCAACACCTATGTCTCATTCCAACACGAACATCTTTGTCCAATACCAAAATCTAAGCCCAATATCAATGCCTCAGTTCAGTATTAACATTTCAGTCCAATATCAACATCTCAGTCCAATGCCAGTGCCTCAGTCCAATACTAACCCTATACCAATGTCTCATTCCAAAACTAAAGTCTAGTTCCAACATCAACATCTCAGTTCAATACCAATGTCTGTGTCCAATAACATCTCAGTCCAATCTCAACATCTCATTCCAATACCTATATCTCAGTCCAATAACAACCCAATGCCAACATCTCAATACAATACCAACACCTCATCCAAATACTGACATCTCAGTTCAATACCAGGGTCTCTGTCTAAAGCTATACCTCCATCTAATACCAACCCAATACCTACGTCTCAGTTCAATACCAACATTTCAGTCCAATACCAACTCAATATCAACCTAATACCAATGTCCTAACCCAATACCAACATCTCAGTTCAGTACCAACATTTTAGTCTAATACTAACACTTCAGTCCAATACCAAAATCTCTGTTCAATATCAACATCTCAATCCAGTACCAACGTCTCAGTCCATTACCAACGTCTCAGTCCAATACCAAAGTCTCAGTTCAATACTAATGCTTCATTCCAATCCCAAAATCTGTTCAATACCAACATCTCAATCCAGTACCAACGTCTCAGTTCAATACCAACGTCTCAGTCCAATACAAGTCTCAGTTCAATACCAACGTCTCAGTCTAATACTAACGCTTCAGTCCAATACCAAAATCTTTGTTTAATACCAACATCTCAATCCAGTACCAAAGTCTCAGTCCAATACCAATGTCTCAGTCCAATACTAATGCTTCAGTCCAATACCAAAATCTCTGTTCAATACCAACATCTCAATCCAGTACCAAAGTCTCAGTCCAATACCAAAATCTCTGTTCAATACCAACATCTCAATCCAGTACCAAAGTCTCAGTCCATTACCAAAGTCTCAGTCCAGTACCAATTTATCACAATCTGGTTAGGTTTATTTTGTTTATACATATTGTACAAGGGCGGCACGGTGGTGTAGTGGTTAGCGCTGTCGCCTCACAGCAAGAAGGTCCTGGGTTCGAGCCCCGGGGCCGGCGAGGGCCTTTCTGTGCGGAGTTTGCATGTTCTCCCAGTGTCCGCGTGGGTTTCCTCCGGGTGCTCCGGTTTCCCCCACAGTCCAAAGACATGCAGGTTAGGTTAACTGGTGACTCTAAATTGACCGTAGGTGTGAATGTGAGTGTGAATGGTTGTCTGTGTCTATGTGTCAGCCCTGTGATGACCTGGCGACTTGTCCAGGGTGTACCCCGCCTTTCGCCCGTAGTCAGCTGGGATAGGCTCCAGCTTGCCTGCGACCCTGTAGAACAGGATAAAGCGGCTAGAGATAATGAGATGAGATGAGATATTGTACAAGAATATATTATGGTAGATTATTCATCCATTCATCTTCAGTAATCACTTTATCCTGGTCAGGAACACACCACGGAAGGGACCTCAGTTTCCGGCTCAAACCCTGGACCCAGTGATGTGAGGCACTGACGTTACCCTCTGTGACTCCTTACTCCTTATTTGAAATTATTCAAAAAATTGAAATAGGGTGGCATGTTGCCGCAACAGGTCGTGTTTCCACTTCACAGCTGTACTGTACCTGAGTCAATCCTGAGCTCTGATTACAGTCTTTGAAGAGTTTCACATGTTTTCCGTGTGTGGGTTTCCATCATGTTTTCCAGTTTCCTCCCACCTTGCACATGCTGACAGGTGAGCTCATTATGCCAAAATGCCCATTGTTGTGAAGGAGTGTGCGAATGTGTGTGTGGTGCACTGTGATGTACTCACATTCCCACCTTACACACTGCTCCAGAGATTGGTCAGGATAAATCGCTTACTGAAGATGAATGAATGGCCAAAAAAACTAAAAATCAATCAGTTAATTTTGGACAAAATTGATTTTGGAATAAACTGTTGAGCTTTATTCAGGTTTTATGTCATCTATTATAAATCATAAATCATAGGAATAAAAAACAAATAAAAACACTTACCGGTAGTAAAATAGCATTTTATTTATATTATTCAGAAATACACACTGTAGTTGGATATAAAATTACTTAAGTCTTTTTCCCAGTTCTATTCATCTAAAAAATTAAAGTATATAATTTCTGCAATTCAGTTATTCATCATCACTGGATTATTTCTAACTGTTTTTAATGTAATAAGATTTATTCAAATGGCCTTCGAACATGTGATGTTCCTTCAATTAGTACACACACCTGTGCTTTTTATCTTCACTCCTGCTTTCAGTAAATAATTAATAAATATACCATGGGGTCCGGGTGGCACGGTGGTGTAGTGGTTAGCGCTGTCGCCTCACAGCAAGAAGGTCCGGGTTCGAGCCCCGGGGCCGGCGAGGGCCTTTCTGTGTGGAGTTTGCATGTTCTCCCCGTGTCCGCGTGGGTTTCCTCCGGGTGCTCCGGTTTCCCCCACAGTCCAAAGACATGCAGGTTAGGTTAACTGGTGACTCTAAATTGAGCGTAGGTGTGAATGTGAGTGTGAATGGTTGTCTGTGTCTATGTGTCAGCCCTGTGATGACCTGGCGACTTGTCCAGGGTGTACCCCGCCTTTCGCCCGTAGTCAGCTGGGATAGGCTCCAGCTTGCCTGCGACCCTGTAGAACAGGATAAAGCGGCTAGAGATAATGAGATGAGATGAGACCATGGGGTCCAGAAGTCTGAGAGCACTAATGAAATGCTTCTATTATTCATTCTTTTCTAATTTAATGCCACATTCTTTCATGACAAATTATGTTATTCACAACAACTTGAGTGAAAAAATAGTCTTTGAAATATTTACATGAATTTCAGAGTTTCTTAGGATTTGGTGTGTCCTCATTTTGCTCTGACAGTGTGCACTTGAACTGGCATGGACTCCACAAGTTTGTGCAAAATCTTATGATCCATTTTGGATCAAATCCACTGGAGTGACATCTGAACACATGCTGTTGGACTCAGACTTCTGGATACTATAAGAGCATTGTAATAATGTGACGGTAAAGGGAGGAGTAACTGGCCTAGTGGTTACTATGTCGGCCTCTCGACCGGGAGATCGCGAGTTTTACTCGTGGTTGGATCATGCCAAAGACCATCATAAAAATAGCACCTACAGTACTGTCATCTAGCAAATGTGAGTAGGGAGTCAAACTCTTACGGTTACCAGAGGAACCCTAGCTATGTAATAGTCGAGAGGCCTCGGGGTATGGAAATGCAGATCAGCACCACCCAGTGCACCTTAATGGCCTGGTTAGTACTTGGATGGGAGACTGCCTGGGAGGACCAGGTGCTGGTACGGGAGGGACTATGAAAGGGAGGAGTGTATGGTTAGGTGTGTTACCTGGCTCGGTTCAGTTTGTGGTTTTCAGTGGTCCACACGTGTCTGTGCTGATGTAGCAGGCAGCTCTCTTTCCTCTCCTGAACCACACGCAGACTCTTCTTCACCTGACACAGAGCACACAAACATCAAATCTAATTCTAGCATCACTGAAATGCACTTGAGTGCATTAGGCAGTGGTGGCTCACTGCTTCAAGGGGGTTTGTGGGTTATGAAACAGAAGGTCAGGGTTCAAGCTGCCACTCTTGGACCCTTGAGCAAGGCTCTTTACTCTCTCTGCTCCAAGGATGCTGTATGTTGGCTGACCCTGTGTTCTGATCCCATCTCCAACAGTGAAAAGCATTTCACTGTGCTGTAATGTATATGGAACAAATAAAGGCTTCTACTTCTACACTTTAGTGCTCTGGAAATTCATTCATTCTATCTATCTAGTTATGCTTTCATCTGTCTGTCTGTCTGTCTGTCTGTCTGTCTGTCTATCTATCTATCTATCTATAGTGCTCAGCGTAAATGAGTGCACCCCTTTGAAAAGTAACATTTTAAACCATATCTCAATGAACACAAACGATTTCCAAAATGTTGACAAGACAAAGTTTAATATAACATCTGTTTAACTTATAACGGGAAAGTAAGGTGAATAATATAACTTAGATTACACATTTTTCAGTTTTACTCAAATTAGGGTGGTGCAAAAATGAGTACACCCCACAACAAAAACTACTACATCTAGTACTTTGTATGGCCTCCATGATTTTTAATGACGGCACCAAGTCTTCTAGGCATGGAATGAACAAGTTGGCGACATTTTGCAACATCAATCTTTTTCCATTCTTCAACAGCGACCTCTTTTAGTGACTGGATGCTGGATGGAGAGCGATGCTCAACTTGTCTCTTCAGAATTCCCCAAAGAAAATAATTTCTTTACACCACAAAGGTGAAGGCTACAAGAAGATCAGCAAAGCTTTACTTATCAGTCAGAATACTGTAGGAAAAGTGGTACAAAAATTTAAGAAAGATGGAACTGCAACCATCTCACAGAGACGTCCACGGATGTTAACACCTGGACAGGAGCGTCTTCTGATGAGAAGGGTTGAAGAAAATCGGCATGCAAGTTCACTGCAGTTCTCAAAAGAAGTAGAAAGCCAAACTGGGGTGACTATTTCCCGTGACACGATACGGCGTACACTGCAGAGGAATGGCATGCATGGATGCCGTCCACGAAAGAAGCCTCTCCTAAAGCCCAGGCACAAAAAAGCCCGCCTAGAGTTTGCCAGGGCCCATGCTGACAAAGATGAAGACTACTGGGACTCTATACTCTGGAGTGATGAGACCAAGATAAATGTTTTTGGAACTGATGGCTTCAAAACTGTATGGCGTCGCAAAGGTGAGGAATACAAAGAAAAATGCATGGTGCCTACAGTGAAACATGGTGGTGGCAGTGTCCTTATGTGGGGCTGCATGAGTGCTGCTGGTGTCAGGGAGCTGCATTTCATTGATGGCATCATGAATTCACAGACGTATTGCTCTGTACTGAAAGAGAAGATGCTACCATCACTCCGTGCCCTTGGTCATCGTGCACTTTTCCAACATGACTAAACACACATCTAAGGCCACTGTTGGATTTCTGAAGAAGAACAGGGTGAAAGTGATTCAGTGGCCAAGTATGTCTCCTGATCTGAACCCAATCGAACACCTATGGGGAATTCTGAAGAGACAAGTTGAGCATCACTCTCCATCCAGCATCCAGTCACTAAAAGAGGTCACTGTTGAAGAATGGAAAAAGATTGATGTTGCAAAATGTCGCCAACTTGTTCATTCCATGCCTAGAAGACTTGTTGCGGTCATTAAAAATCATGGAGGCCATACAAAGTACTAGATGTAGTAGTTTTTGTTGTGGGGTGTACTCATTTTTGCACCACCGTAATTTGAGTAAAACTGAAAAATGTGTAATCTAAGTTATATTATTAACCTTACTTTCACGTTATAAGTTAAACAGATGTTATATTAAACTTTGTCTTGTCAACATTTTGGAAATTGTTTGTGTTCATTGAGATACTGTTTAAAATGTTACTTTTCAAAGGGGGTGGACTCGTTTACGCTGAGCACTGTATCTATGCTTTCATCTGTCTGTCTGTCTGTCTAGTTATGCTTTCATCTGTCTGTCTGTCTAGTTATGCTTCTATCTATCTATCTATCTATCTATCTATCTATCTATCTATCTATCTATCTATCTATCTATCTATCTATCTTCTACAGATCCTGATCAGAGTTCTGTCATTTCCAGCACAACTCACACACAGATACACTATGAAGAACTCATAACACATCCATGTTACTTTTACTACATACAATCTAAATTCTATTTGTTTCTTCTGTGGGTGTGTTTCAAAATAACGTCACTGAACCCATTCAGTTTAAGTGGGTTACAGAACAATTAGATTAAATACATAGGTTAATTTCAATATCCATGTGATGAACTGTTCCTTTTCCCTGGAACGGATTGGTGTCCCATCCGGAGTGTGTTCCTCAGATATGAATCCGAGGGATCCGTATCTTGGGGAAGCCGTGGCCTAATGGTTAAAGAGACAGCTTTGGGACCAAACGCTTGTTGGTTCAATTCCCTGGATCAGCAGGAATGGCTGAAGTATCTGTGAGCAAGGCACCTAACCCTGCTGCTCTGGATAAGAGTGTCTGCTAAATGCCACTAATGTGATGAATAAACATGATGAATGAATGATAATTTGCACACAAAATGTATAGGATATTACTGTACATATACCTCCCACTTTAATTATCTTGACAATTAGAATTTTTTTCCTCTCTTATTTACTTTCTCCTGTCCTTTGTTTCAGTTTTATTTTCTTCTTATCTTTTTCCTCTCTCATTCTGTTACTCTTCCATTCATTATTATTCCTTATGATCTCATTCTCCTGCCTTTTCTTTCTGCCTTCCCCATGGTTTCTTTATTCTTTCTATGTTTGTTTTTTTTTAAATTCACTTTCTCTGTTTTTTATTCTTGCTCTTTTTCTTACCACTTCTCTAACTTTCTGACTGTCACTTGTAAGGCAGCAACACTACCTGCTGTGCCACCATGCCAACTCAAGGTCTCTTAAGACCAGTTTTTCACTTTATTTCCAACATTTTTACATTTACTTAAAAAATCTCAACCTTGGTAGTTTGTTGGTACTGGGACTTCCCAGGCGTGGAATACTTCCTCCTGTGGAATAAAAACCTATTTTCTACTTTAATGTGAAAGTACTGTGGCTTTTGCATTACATTACACTACATTACATTACTGGCTTATCCAAAGCAGTATACAACAGCTGTTGGGGGTTAGGGCACTTGCTCAAGGGCACTTCACCCATTCCTGGCTGCTCCAGGGACTCAAACCTGCAACCTTTTAGTCCCAAAGCTGCTTCTCTAACCATGAGGCCATGGATTCCCACATTTAAAACAATAAACACATAGGATACCACTGAGGCAGAAGACCAGAATCTGGTCTTCCCAGGCAGTCTCCTGTCCCAGTACTAACCAACTCTTTAAGGCGTATGGGTGCAGCGCCGATCTCCATTTCAATAGCCCTCGGCCTCTCGCCTGTACAGCTAGGGTCACAGTGGAGGAGCTAGTCCTCTGGTAACCGCGAGAGTTTGACTTCCCCACTCGCATCTGTATTGCAGCGTGCTTTGCCAGATGGTAGTAGGTACCATTTTTATGATGGTCTTTGGTATGACCTAACCGCAAGTAGAACTCACAATCTTCCAGTCGAAAGGTGGACATGCTAACCACTAGGCCAACTCGTGGTGCGAAGGGAAAAGTGCCGAAAAGAAACCGTTGAAGATTGATAAACGTGATTTCTTCTTGTGGACATGAGCACTGAGAGGTGACATAAATTTGTCTGTTGAGAACTCAAAGCCAAGAGGTTTGAGCAGAGTGGAAGGAAGGCATGCACAGCTAAAATGACTGAGAGTGTTTTCATACTACCAGTGTTATGGTTACATTATGAGCCGCCAGGCCAATTTGTGTTACTCCTCAGCCACTTCTAGTTATTAAGAGGCTGCCTTGTCAATAGATTCTGCTGCATTGGTTGTTTTGTTCATTTTATTGACTGGAAGCTAAAGATAATCACATCTAATACTTGAAACGACTTGCACATTGTGAGTAATAATGAACAATTCATGGTCTAGTTTAGTCACTATTGATGTTGCAGGCAGTGTGAGAATGTGTACCATTATTAGCCAACATTATGGAGCTTAATATGGGAAATTAAAACCTCATCTTCCAGACCTCTCAGTACATTCAGTGCTGAAATGCGAGACAAGCTGTCTTGTTTTACTTGTTAAATGGTAACTACTTTGTCTTAATGTAAGCATGTGATTGCATCCAAATTTTTTCATACATAAATAATATATACAGTGCCTTGCGTAAGTATGTACAGTGTCTTGCAAAAGTATTCCCCCCCCCCCCCCCCCCCCCCCCCCCGGTGTTTGTCTTGTTTTGTCGCATTACAAGCTGGAATTAAAATGGATTTTTGGAGGATTAGCACCATTTGATTTACACAACATGCCTACCACTTTAAAGGTTCAAATTGGTTTCTTTATTGTGACACAAACAATAAGATGAAAAACCAGAAATCTGGAGTGTGCATAGGTATTCACTCCCTTTTGCATGAAACTCCTAAATAAGAGCTGGTCCAACCGATTCACTTCATAAGTCACATAATTAGTTGATTAAGAGCCACCTGTGTGCAATCAAAGTGTCACATGATCTGTCACATGATGTCTGTATAACTCACCCTGTTCTGGAAGGACCCTGACTCTGCAACACTGCTAAGCAAGCAACATGAAAACCAAGGAGCCTCCAAACAGGTCAGAGACAAAGTTATCGAGGAAGTATAGATCAGGGTTGGGTTATAAAAAATATCCCAAACTTTGAATATCCCACGGAGCGCCATTAAATCCATTATAGCAAAATGGAAAGAATATGGCATCACTACAAACCTGACAAGAGAAGGCCCCACCCACCAAAACTCACAGACCAGGCAAGGAGGGCATTAATCAGAGATGCAACAAAGACACCAAAGATAACACTGAAGGAGCTGCAAAGGTCCACAGTGGAGATGGGAGTATCTGTCCATCGGACCACTTTAAGCCATACACTCCACAGAGTGGGCGGGGCTTTATGGAAGAGTGGCCAGAAAAAAAGTCATTGCTTAAAGAAAAAAATAAGAAAACACCATGTGTTTGAGTCATATCAGGGGTAATATAATACTCACAGTCCAAAAACACAAACAGGGTCAAAACCAGAAAAGCGATACAAAATACAAGGCTCTTGCAAAGTCTGTGTGTTACTCAGAGTCCTTATATTTATGTGCTGTGATTGCACTCTAATCAGGAACAGGTGCATGGTAATAAGTCTGAATGGCGTGCATGCACTTTGCAATCTGTAGCTGTGCTCCAAGCTCCAATGCATGTGGACATGAGAGATGTAACCAGACAACTGTTTGACATATCAAGTTTGATATTCGATGGTAACTATATAGTAATGATATAAAGTGAAAGCGGGCGGCACGGTGGTGTAGTGGTTAGCGCTGTCGCCTCACAGCAAGAAGGTCCGGGTTCGAGCCCCGTGGCGGCGAGGGCCTTTCTGTGCGGAGTTTGCATGTTCTCCCCGTGTCCGCATGGGTTTCCTCCGGATGCTCCGGTTTCCCCCACAGTCCAAAGACATGCAGGTTAGGTTAACTGGTGACTCTAAATTGATCGTAGGTGTGAATGTGAGTGTGAATGGTTGTCTGTGTCTATGTGTCAGCCCTGTGATGACCTGGCGACTTGTCCAGGGTGTACCCCGCCTTTCGCCCGTAGTCAGCTGGGATAGGCTCCAGCTTGCCTGCGACCCTGTAGAACAGGATAAAGCGGCTAGAGATAATGAGATGAGATGAGATAAAGTGAAAGCGCTGGTTCACTGCTGTCCACCAGGCTCCCAGGAGAATCACACTATAATAAATGTCATGGTGTTGTTTCTGGTGCAGGGCATGCGGTGTCAAAGTAAGGAATAAATATGTATCATAACTGTGATGCATATCTCATTATTGGTCTCACTGAGACAAGACAATGCAGTGATTTATTGACCTGAAATACATGACACAGCACAATCCAATGGCTCATATACTATAATATTATTATTCTATTCAGGTTGATTTTGTGCCCTTGCAAGTATTTTGCTCATACGCTCATCAGGAGCTCCACTTTTAGGCAGTGATGAAATATATACATAAGACTATTTTGTGTAGATTTATGACATATAAACCCAATGAAGTCCATTTCAGTTCCAGGTTATACAAAATGTCTCCATGTATTGCTCTTTCCTTCCGTGTCTTTTTTCTTTTCTTTACATTCTCAGTGTCACTTCTCTCTTTCTCTCTTTGACCTCAAGGTCACTTTGACTTTTCCTCTTTCTTTTTCACATTTACTCATTTGGCAGCCTGACCACAGACACTCATCTCTGAGGATAATTGCCGAACCTCCTTTATTCTAGGAAAGGAAGAGATGTGTGAAGTGTCTTTGCTGTGAATGTCTTTGTCACACATTATCTTATCCCAAGCAGCTTACAACTAAGCTCAGCAGATGTTGAGTTCCAGGTAGTAACACTACAAAACATGGAAATATCCAAGGGGGTGAAAACTTACAGTTGTGGTCAGAAGTTCACATACACTCATCATGGGCATGAATGTCATGGTAATTTTGGGCTGTTAATGATTTCCTTGAACTGTTCTTTATCCGAGTGTTCCAATGATTGTACAGCGAACATTTTTAATGACTTCAAAAAACAAGAATTGAGTGCACAAGTTTGAATTTAGTTTGGATTTTCTCTGATCAAAATTATACATACAGGCTCAAATATATACATACATTCACTTAAATCTGTTAATAAGTGGTGCTGAAGGTTCTACAATGTCTTTTAACTTGACAAGGCCAAGGCCTATTAACTTCTCATTAGTGATCATGATTGACTACAACTGGTAGTTTCTCTCTGCCAGCATACAAAAGGATTTGTTTGACAGCACTCATTGGATTGACCAATACTCAGAACCATGGGAAAGTCCAAGGAATTCAGTGAAGATCTAAGAAGGAGAATTGCAGATTTACACAAGTTGGAAAGGTCTCTTGGAGTAATTTCTAAACAACTGCAGATTCCAAGATCATAAGTTCAAACAGTTGTACGTAAGTACAAGTTATTCAGATGTATCACCACTTTGGCAAGGTCTGGAAGAAGACCCAAACTGTCACCCTCAGATGAGAGGAAATTGGTTAGGATGTTCAAGAACAACCCAGGAACCACCAAGACTCAAGCTTGCCATGAACTGGAAATAGCTGGAAAACCAGCGTCACTGTTCACAGTGAAGCGAGTTTTACATCACCATGGACAGAGAGGGCGCTGACCAAGAAAGAAGCCCATGCTCCAAAATCGACATCTTCAAGCTCAACTTAAATTTGCAGCTGCCCACATGAACAAGCCAAATGCCTTCTGGAGAAAAGTTTTATGGTCAGCCAAGACAAAGATTGAGCTATTTGGCCACAATGACAAGACGTATGTTTGGAGGAGTAAAGGTGAGGCTTTCAAACCTAAGAACACTGTACCAAGTGTCAAGCATGGTGGTGGTAGCATCATGCTCTGGGGCTGTTTTGCTGCCAGTGATACTGGTGCATTGCACAAAGTGGATGTAATAATGAAGAAGGAGGACTACCTCCAAATTCTTCAACTTCACCTCAAATCAACAGCTAGACCAGGGGTCATCAAACTACGGCCCGCGAGCTGACTCCGGCCCGCCACCCCCCTTTGACCGGCCCCCCAGCCCCTCTGCCCCCCACCACTTGAACCGGCCCTATGAGGCAATCCCCAAAAGTGGTCATGGCCTATTTTTTTAAATTGCTTTTTGGCAAATAATAACATGTCTGCATCTTGTATTTTGTTGATTTTATCAATTAAAATTGATATTTAGTTATAAAATGAACTATTCATATTTTCCGAATTTTTGTCATATGCTCGCGATCAAGCAGTGACAGGCAGCGCACGCGCAGAGAACTGTCAGTGTTCAGGACAGCAAAATGGCGAGCGGTCAGCGAAAAGCTGACAGAGAGTGCAGAGTTTTTAAAGAACAGTGGACCACTGATTATTTTTTTGTTCAGTGTAAGGACCGTGCAGTTTGTCTTGTATGTAAAGAAAGTGTGTCGGTTTTCAAAGAATATAATCTGCGTCGTCACTACGAAACCTGCCACAAAGAGTATGCTAGTTTGCGAGGGCAAACAAGAGAAGGCAGGATTCGGAGGATGAAATGCAGACTGGCTGCACAACAGAATGTATTCCTTCGCCAAACCCAGATCAACCAGGCTGCTGTCCGAGCTAGCTATAAGGTAGCTCACTGTAGCGCGTATCGAGTGTGGGTGGAGCACAGAGGACGGCAGGACAACGTTTGGAGGCAGACAAGGCGATTTATTTTTATAACTTTTCAGTCTAAGTACTCTCATTCATTCATTCATTCATACACACACACACACACACACACACACTCGTCTGGTCCCGGGTTGCGCTCCCTCTCCTCTCTCTCTGCCTCCTTAAATAGGGAGCGGTTACTGGGAAAAAACACACACAAACACAGGTTAATTATCTTCAGGTGTCAAGGTTCTGCCACTCACCTTCCCCGGCTCCACCCTCCTGTCACAGACCGGCGCTTGACCACGCCCCTGCTGCCACACTCACCTACTAGCTACCCATGGAAAGCCGTTTACTGATGGGGAATTTGTTAAAGTATGCATGCTTACTGTGGCCGAGGAGGTGTGTCCCGACAAGAAGGATGCGCTCAACGCGGCGAGTCTCTCCGCACCTACTACGACCAGGCGAACCGAAGATTTGGGGGACAACGTGTATGACCAGCTGAATGAGAAAGCGTCAGAATTCGAGTTTTTTGCTTTGGCCATGGATGAGAGCAATGACGTGCAGGACACAGCACAACTGCTGTGATCTATTGATGTATTGCTCATATTATTATAATTTCACTGTTTTTTAAAATGTATTTATTTTATAGGCCTATTTATTTGACCTTTATTAAGTGCTGCACACAATTATTATTATTATTATTATTATTATTATTATTAATAATATCAACAGGCCTACCTACAATTTATAATTTTCCACTCACCTTTGCCAGTGTCAATCACCTCAACTATAGGCAGATGTTTCTTACCTTGACAGCTTTGATGTTATTTTTTATTAGAAAATAAATAAATGGAATATCTGTGGTATTTCAAATTAAAACAAGTGTGAAGACTCGATTACTACTTTTGCAAACCACTAGTAAAGATAAACAAATATGTGCCAGGAATATAGTAGTGTGGGGATGGCTGTGCCAGGCTAGTAATCTCTACTACACAATGAGGCCTGCTGGTGGTCATATTTTTCTGGGTCATACAATTCTATGTTATATAGCTGACCCGACCCCAGACCCCCATCATAGTCAGGAATGACAATGTGGCCCCCAGAGAAAAAAGTTTGGTGACCCCTGAGCTAGACAGTTGAAACTTGGACAAAATTGGGTCTTCCAATAGGACAACGATCCCAAACACACATCAGAACTGGTTTTGGAATGGATAAAGCAGGCTCACATTAAGCTTCTGGAATGGCCTTCCCAGAGCTCCGACCTCAAGCATATTGAAAATTTGTGGACTACTCTTAAAAGCCGGGTCCGTGCGAGGAAACTGACCTATTTAAATGAACTCTACTAATTCTGCCAAGAATTACCAAAAGTGGTCAAATATCCAGCCAGAATTATGCCAGAAGCTTGTTGATGGCTACCAAAAGTGTCTGGTCGAGGTGCAACTTGCTAAGGGACATTTAACCAAATATTAGTGAGGGTGTATGTACAGTCATGTGAAAAAGAAAGTACACCTTTCAAGTCTAGGTTTTAAGTGTCAGGATATAATTAAAAAAAAAATCATCTGGCCCTTACCAGGTCTTAAAATTAGACTGTGGGTGGTAAAAGAGAGCAACTGGACTTGCTTGAAGATTCTTGAAGACGTTTCACCTCTCATCCGAAAAGCTTCTTCAGTTCTGTCTGACTAATAGGGAGTATCAGGTATTTATCCTCTTATGGATGAAAAGCAATCTTAAGGTGTCGTTGAGTCATCCTATTGGTGTGGGTCACTGGGGGCTGGGTGTGAACGGCCTAGAGAGTCGTTGGGGTGATCAATGAGTTGTTGGTTCTCTCTGTCCTCCTGTGAGTCACTGAAAACAGCTGGGTTTTGGTGTGCATTCAGCTGTCTGAGAAGTGAGCCAAGGACTGCATTGTAGGTGGCTGATAAATCTTAAAATTAGGCAAATACAACCTCAAATGACCAATAACACATGACATTCACCCTGTCATTATTTGTTTAACACAAAGTAAACCAAAAATGCAGTAGCAGTGTGTGAAAAATTAAGTACACCCTTACTGCTTCCAGAGAAATTATGAAGGTAGGTGTTGCAGCCAGGTGTTGCTGATCAAATTAATTTGATCAAATGATCATCAGCCAGTGTGGCCACCTCTTAAAAAGCAGAAGTTTTGGCAGTTTGCTGGTCTGGAGCACTCAGGTGTATGTTAACACAATGCCAAGGAGGAAAGACATCAGCAATGAGCTTATGCCGCTTTTCCACGACCAACGTGGCTGAGCCGTGCCGTGCTGAGTTGGGCTGAGTCGAGCTGAGCGGGGCTGTTGGAGTTGCATTTCGACTACAACCGCGCTGAACCGTGCTGGCTGGAAGTGGGTGGACACATTGGGTGGAGTTAGCGAAAGTGGGTGGACGTTACGTGATATCGTTAGGCGGCGCAAACAGTGACATCAGTGATCTTTTAAGCGGTAGTCTCACGACCCGGATAGTAAACAATAAACATGGAGGACATGGAGTCGTTAGTGTTGCTGGTCTTGGTGCTGTGGCTTGTTGTCACCGACAACGCCAACAGATACTGGCAAGAGCGTATAGATGAGGCGAGGCGCAGAAATTCTCGTAATTCGTAATTCTTCTTCTTCCGGGTTTGCGGTGTTTACAGATCCCAGCGTGCTCGCGGGGCGTGTGTGGGCATGTGAGGACACTCCTCCTCACCAATCAGTGCACAGGGGAGTGTCTCCTCACGCCCCTAGCCCCACTCGGCTCGCTTTGGCTCGCTTCAGCCCCACTCCAAAACCGTGCGAGTTTTGGGTGCTAGGCAGGGCTGAAGCGAGCTGAGTCGTGCTGTTCTTAGATAGTCGAAACGCGAGCCGTGTCGGGCTGAAGTGAGCTGAAGCGAGCTGAAGTGAGCTGAAAAAGGGTAGTGGAAAAGGGCCATTAGAGAAGCAATTATTGCTGCACATCAGTCTGGGAAGGGTTATAAGGCCTTTTAAGCTGTGCATAAACAAATGCCCTCAAACATGAATGAACTGAAGCAGGTCAGTGCGTTTACATGCACATAGAGAGAATCGAATTTCTGCCGTTGCTCGACTGAAATCGAAGTTCAAAATGCCATGTATACACCTTAATTCGGCTGAAATTGAACCGAACTTGATTTCTCAGAATCGAGCTACACGACCTAGATTATGCGATTTCTGCCGAGCTACTTCGTGCATGTAAACCCTATTGAGCTACGTATTCGAGCTACTTACTTCAGCACTGCCCCTTCCGGAAGTGACGAGTGACGAGACCACAAGCGGGAAACACAACAGCCTCGGTCGGCATGACAACGAATCATGACAACAGCATGAATCTTTTCTTTTTGTGGCATTGTTTGCACTGTTAAAATTTAGCTCACTTACTGTATCACCAAATACATCTGTACAGCTGTTGCATAGCTGTGAATTGTGTACATAAACAAGTCATTGTATTTGTGTGTGTGTATATATATATATATATATGTCCAACATCTGAAGAATGTCAATAAAAACAAAACAATTGAACTTTTTGTGTGTTTATTAAGACATAAGTTAAATTGTAAGCAAAAAAAGATATTTTTTTTGTAAGCAAAAAATGGACTTTAGAAAAATATACAATTGTGCAAAATAAGTTGTCTTACAAAACAGTGGTCTGCGCAGGACAGTTTGTAGCAATACAGTCTGTTAGAGCAAGCCTAACAGCTTGAGCACGGAACTTGTGAACACGGAACTGCCAGTGTTGCCAGATTGGGCGGTTTTAAGTGCATTTTGGCGGATTTGAACATGTTTTGGGCTGGAAAACGTCAACAGTATCTGGCAACACTGCGATAACTTTGTTTATACTCTTCAATAGCTCTTCTTCATGACGACAACCGGAAGTGTACCAACACGATGGGGCGTGTAGCGCCACCTGTGGCTCGGGTGCACAATGCACCTCACACAATAGCTCGATTTCCTTGTGTGCATGTAGGATTGGATTTCTCTGGCACCGCTGCTGGGACCTTCAGCTCGATTACCGACAGTAGCTCGATTTCGATGTGCATGTAAATGTAGTCAGTGTTGTAAAGAAGACTGGGCCAAAATTCCTTCACAACGACGTGAGAGACTGATAAAATCATACAGAAAACGATTGCTTCAAGTTATTGCTGCAAAAGGTGGTTCTACAAGCTATTGAATCATGGGGTGTACTTAGTTTTTCACACATGGAGTCAGCATTTTTCACTTAATTTTTGTTAAATAAGTAATGACACGGTGGAATCTGTTGGGTGCTGCTTTCTAACTGAGGTTAGATTTGCATTGGACCTGGTAAGGATCAGATGATTTTTTAAGTCATGTCTTGATTGATAAAACCATGTAACTGGAAGAGGGTGTACTTTCTTTTTCACATGACTGTACATATTTGAGCCTGTATGTATAATTTTGATCGGAGAAAATCCAAACTAAATTCAAACTTGTGCACTCAATTCTTGTTTTTTGAAGTCATTAAAGATGTTCGCTGTACAATCACTGGAACACTTGGAAAAAGAACAGTTCAAGGAAATCATTACCAGCCCAAAATTACCATGACATTCATGCCCATGATGAGTGTACAGTATGTAAACCTCTGACCACAACTGTATGCAATAATAATAATAATAATAATAACAACGGGCGGCACGGTGGTGTAGTGGTTAGCGCTGTCGCCTCACAGCAAGAAGGTCCGGGTTCGAGCCCCGGGGCCGGCGAGGGCCTTTCTGTGTGGAGTTTGCATGTTCTCCCCGTGTCCGCGTGGGTTTCCTCCGGGTGCTCCGGTTTCCCCCACAGTCCAAAGACATGCAGGTTAGGTTAACTGGTGACTCTAAATTGACCGTAGGTGTGAATGTGAGTGTGAATGGTTGTCTGTGTCTATGTGTCAGCCCTGTGATGACCTGGCGACTTGTCCAGGGTGTACCCCGCCTTTCGCCCGTAGTCAGCTGGGATAGGCTCCAGCTTGCCTGCGACCCTGTAGAAGGATAAAGCAGCTAGAGATAATGAGAATGAGATGAGATAATAACTCTTATTCCTGTTGTCTCATCGAGTTAAGTTAAATGAGAAATGTGATATTAAAAGGAGAAACCCAAGTCCTCGTTCTAACTTTTTTCTACAGTTTTTGACCTCAAATAATTGAAAAAGTACTGCAATAATAACATTTACTTTGGCTTTTTCTCTTTGTTAAAAAAACCCTCACCTTTTTGTCTTTGAATTATTCGTCTTTATCAGCAGAACTGTGCTGATAAGTGAATATCGAGCTTCCGAACATACATTCATGCGACCCATACTGAGGCAGAGTGACACTTGTCAGAGGTGGACAAAGTACCCAACTTCATTACTTAAGTCAAAGTACAGATCCTGCTGGTCAAATGTTACTCTGATACAAGTGAACGTTCTCATCTCATCTCATTATCTCTAGCCGCTTTATCCTGTTCTACAGGGTCGCAGGCAAGCTGGAGCCTATCCCAGCTGACTACGGGCGAAAGGCGGGGTACACCCTGGACAAGTCGCCAGGTCATCACAGGGCTGACACATAGACACAGACAACCATTCACACTCACATTCACACCTACGCTCAATTTAGAGTCACCAGTTAACCTAACCTGCATGTCTTTGGACTGTGGGGGAAACCGGAGCACCCGGAGGAAACCCACGCGGACACGGGGAGAACATGCAAACTCCACACAGAAAGGCCCTCGCCGGCCATGAGGCTCGAACCTGGACCTTCTTGCTGTGAGGCGACAGCGCTAACCACTACACCACCGTGCCGCCCACAAGTGAAAGTTGTCCAGTCAAATTTTTACTTAAGTTAAAGTACTGAAGTACTTGCTTTTAAAAATACCTAAGTATTAGAAGTACATTTTCTGTCAATGCATTGTTGTATTATTGCCACAACGCTTGCAAAACCTAATGCCTCTGAAGCAACCGACTGGATTTACTGGATTCACAAAATGAACGCATGCTGTGCCATCATGGTGGCTTAACATTAAGCTAGCTAGTCAGTGAAGCTCCACCTGACATGCTAGCAAACTCTTTTCAAACTCGAAATCATATTGGGTAGCTAACGTTACTAGAAAAGAAAGACTTGTACATTTTGTTTATTTGGCAAACAAAATGTAGAAATGAAAGGACTTCAGATAAGTTAACGTTATTCATGTCAGCCTAACTCCGTTTTTGCATGCTAACTAATAATGTCTACGTACGTTAACTAGCTATGTGTTAACGTAAGCCGTGGACAAAATAATGGCAACTTGGCAGGAAAATGCATAGAAAGTCATTTGACTAACCAGACTGCATAGCTATTGCAATGTTATCGCTAGCTCTAAAAGCACAGACAACTTCATTGTAGGTTTTCTCTTGGAATAAAACGTTTACAGACCTCAATATGCTTCTGCAGGTCGGACGGCGAGTTTTTGTAGGCTGTGATGTGGTTCATTTTAGGCAAACAAAGCAAACCTTTAAAATGAAATGAATCTTTAATCCTTTCAGAAAACTGAAACATGGGTTCTAGCTATAGAACCGTGGGTGCGTGCGTTCCCCAGAAGAACCGCCTCCTTCCATTCTGCCATCAACTGAACAGTCGTGTTCAAATAACGCTGCTGAGAAATCACTGAGCTTGATTTTATACAGTCTATGGATGTGACGTGACCCTAGTGATTACTCATAGTCTGTCTCAGTGTCACCTGCGGAAAAAACCATCACGTTTTAGAAAAGAAACGAAAAAAAACATCCACTTTCAAATCTGCTTCATCGTAACGAGTGACGAGGACCTTGATAGAAATGTAGTGGAGTGAAAACTACGATATTTGTCTTTCGAATGTATCTGTGACGAATCTCAGTCATCCAGGTACATAGTAATCTGTGGTTGGTTGAAGAGAGCAACTGGAATCTTCAAGCAAGTCCAGTTGCTCTCTTCAACCAACCACAGATTACTATGTACCTGGATGACTGAGATTCGTCACAGATATGTTTCTATGCACTTTGGGATGAGATCCCTATGAGAGGACTTCCAGAAAACTGGCAGACATCTTAGGCTACGTTTACATTATGTCGAATCAGCGGATCATCAGATTAACGTTCTTAAAACGATTCGCGTTTACACTAAAACCGTTAGCCGTGCACACAGCAACGCCAATACGCGGATACGCTAATCGCATGACTTTAGACGGCGCGTAACATGATCCCAGTGCATTTCAGACGGCGCGTAACATGATCCCAGTGCATTTAGGGCATGCGCAAGGCTCACCACTTGCAAGTAGAAGGATGGCAAGCCGCGCAAGGCTCACCACTTGCAAGTAGAAGGATGGCAAGCCTAATACACGGATACGCTCGGCTCCGCAGGCATCCTGCGCTCCAAATCACTCCGCCCTGAACAGCGAGTGCCCTCTGGAGGGTGCGCACTCCGGCCCTGTGCAGCTCACACAGCGCGCGAGTGAAGTGAACAAGCCACGATTCGGGACTGAGCCGCTGTGTGTGTGATCCCAGCGCATATCACTTACTATTTGCAAGTGGAAGGATGGCAAGCCTAAAGACAATCATAACTACACAATGGGCAGTATTTGCATCAGTATTTGCAGTATTTTCATACTTTTATACTCTTTAACGAAAGGTGATACAAGGTGGAAGTCCGCGCCGTTTTTCAGCAGTCGCGTCACATGACCAACGCCAGCGAATCAGGAAGGTGGATGTCACAGTGACATTGTCCAATGAGACGCCAGCTAGAGCTCAGCACAGCGTATTCGCGTATTCTGAATGTTTACACAGCACCGGAGCTGACACGATCTGGATTGAATACGTGGACGCTGGCGGATTCCCGTTTCCCGGCGTTTCCAGGCGGTTTAATGTAAACGGACAGTGCATCCGCGAAGAAAACGAGACAGATACGGTCTAATGTAAACGTAGCCTTAGCCAGAGAGGATCGTTCATTTTTGTCAACCTGGAACGACCATCATTGAACAGAGGTGGGTGTCGATGACATCTTTCAAATGGAGTGAAGTTAAAGTCATAAGTTTTCCAAAAAAATACTCAAGTAAAGTACAGATACTCAGAAAGTGTACTTAAGTACAGTACTCAAGTAAATGTACTTCGTTACTGTCCACCTCTGACACTTGTACATGTGACTGGGGTGTCTCCATGTTCACAGCAGCTCAAGATCCTGAAGACTTCGTGAAATATCAGTGCCCCAGGCAGCTTTCTGATTTCCAGAGCACCACTACTGAGCCCTTGAGCAAAACACGTAACCCTTGACTTCATGCTTCAGCTGTGTGCTTTCATATCAAATCATCACATATAAAATGAAATCTGCTTATTTCGTTTTATTCGCACTCCCTCCACTCAAAGCCATAAGAAGGCTGCGTCTAATCCAGGCAGAGACATCAAGTTCTGTGTAAAAGTCTTAGGGAGATGTAAAGAAATGCTGGAGACCAAAAATGGCTCAAAAAATAATGAAATTAAATGTTTCATCATTAAAAAAAGAAAAGAAAAGAAAAAAAATCCACTTTCAAATCTGCTTCATCGTAACGAGTAACGAGGATTTTTTAAAATTGGGTCTAGGTACATTCATATCTTCCTGGGAACCAAGAAAAAAATGTGTCTCTCAATTTCTCTTTTGTTGTGATTTCCTTACGAGGAATTTCCCAGCAACCCTCCGAGTCACATGATATATCATTGGAAAGCCCAGGATGTACTCTTTACAAGACACCAGGATTCAAGTGAATAGCTTGAAAGAGAGTAAGAGTAAAACAAACGTCAACTACAGAGGACACAAGTCTATGGGTTGGTTCTCAGGAGGTTACACACTCACTGGCCACTTTATTCGGAACACCCATACATCCACCTGCTGTTTGATGCGGTTCTCTAATCAGCCGATCCCTTGACAGCAGCACGATGCATCAAATCATACAGATACACATCAAGAGCTTCGGTTAATGTTCACAATGTTCAAACATGAAAATGGGAAAAACTGTGACCTCAAAGAAGTGCGACTTTCTTTCACTGTGGTATGGGTGTTGGTTTGAGCCAGATGGACTGCTGGTTTGAGTATTTCAGAAACGGCTGATCTCCTGGGGTTTTCACACACAACAGTCTCTGGAGTTTACACAGAATGGTGCGAAAAACAAAAAACACTGAGTTGAGGGATGGACAGTTCTGTGGATGGAAACAAACGTCTTGTTGATAAGAGAGGTCAGAGGAAAATGGACAGACTGGCTCGAGCTTTTTTGCCAGGAAGGATATAGTAACTCATAGCAACTCTTTACAACCGTGGTGAGCAGAAAAGCATCTCATTTGGGAAGCCAAGAACAGGGATCTTAGAATCAAGAACAAGTTCCTATTCAAGTGGCCGGTGAGTGTATGTACGGCTGGTGATTGGAAGAAGTGCAGAGTTTTGTTGTACAGTCTAGCCGCCTATTTGTATGTGACAATCATTATTGCCGTTCTTTTTTCGCCCTATTTTGGTCACCTGTCAGTTCCCACCCTCCAGCAGCCAGCTCCTCTCATCATTCAACAACCACCAACGAGGGAGGCTGAAGACAAACACGTTCTTCTTTCGAGATGCATCTTTTCATACTGCTGCATTACAAGGCAGAGTAACGCACTCAAAGGAAAGCACTTTCTACCCTCTTCCGCATACATAAGCTCACAGATGCTTATGATACTTGGTAGCAATTGATATTCGCTTGCTAGAACAATGGTCTGTGCCGAACATGTCCTGTGTAGTCTACTGTATGTCCATCCATCCATTATCTCTAGCTGCTTTATCCTGTTCTACAGGGTCGCAGGCAAGCTGGAGCCTATCCCAGCTGACTACGGGCGAAAGGCAGGGTACACCCTGGACAAGTCGCCAGGTCATCACAGGGCTGACACATAGACACAGACAACCATTCACACTCACATTCACACCTACGGTCAATTTAGAGTCACCAGTTAACCTAACCTGCATGTCTTTGGACTGTGGGGGAAACCGGAGCACCTGGAGGAAACCCACGCGGACATGGGGAGAACATGCAAACTCCGCACAGAAAGGCCCTCGCCGGCCACGGGGCTCGAACCCAGGACCTTCTTGCTGTGAGACGACAGCGCTAACCACTCTACTGTATGTCCTGTGTACTTATTTGTACAAAATGATAATCTCATCTCATTATCTCTAGCCGCTTTATCCTGTTCTACAGGGTCACAGGCAAGCTGGAGCCTATCCCAGCTGACTACGGGCGAAAGGCGGGGTACACCCTGGACAAGTCGCCAGGTCATCACAGGGCCGACACATAGACACAGACAACCATTCACACTCACATTCACACCTACGGTCAATTTAGAGTCACCAGTTAACCTAACCTGCATGTCTTTGGACTGTGGGGGAAACCGGAGCACCCGGAGGAAACCCACGCGGACACGGGGAGAACATGCAAACTCCACACAGAAAGGCCCTCGCCGGCCACGGGGCTCGAACCCGGACCTTCTTGCTGTGAGGCGACAGCGCTAACCACTACACCACCGTGCCGCCCAAAATGATAATACTAAAGTAAATAGGTTATTTAAGTTCATTCAAGAGAAATCTCATGTCAAGTTACAAAGATATTACACTCCGCAAATTACCCCATCTGAATGTCAGGTCTTGGTCTTAATATGGACTTGGCCATGTGTGGTGTTGGTTTTTGTCTTGCCCTACTCGAATACTCTTGACTCAGAGTTCATTGGCTATGGTTTTGACAAAGGCAGTCTGGAACCAAACACAACAAATTATGATTAAGTAATTAAAATATTTATATCATCAAAATCTCTGATTGCTCAGTTCGTCCATATGTGGACTAATCAGCCTCTCAGTAGTGCCGAGATACATTTTTATTTAACAGTATAATCAGGTTTGGGCCAGTTCAATCCAGGTCAAAATGTTGGAAAAGTCTAAAGCCTGCAAAGCGAGAATGCAAGCCAGAGAGCTATAACCAGTGGGAAAAGGACAATTAATATAATATCAGCTCAAATTAAGTGAGAAATTTGCATCTGTTGAAGAATATGGATGCGTCCTTTGGGGGAAAAAAAAAGTACATATAGCCTTGTTTGATTCAACAAACTCCAGTTGTTCCCAGAATACATTCATTAGCCACTTTAACACGAACTTGTTCTTGATTCTAAGGTCTCTGTTCTTGGCTGCAGGACTTGATTTGTATCTGCATGATTTGATGCATCGTGCTGCTGTCAAGAGATCGGCTGATTAGAGAACTGCATCAAACTGCAGGTGGATGTAGGGGTGTTCCTAATAAAGTGGCCGGTGTGCGTATTAGCTGGATTGATTTAATAAACGGCAGTTCTCTGCTGCTCACTATTCTCATTTTGTTCTGTCAAATTATCACTATGATATGTTTTGACGTGAAAGCGATCAGATAGATGTGTGTGTGTGTGTGTGTGTTTGTCCCAAGTGTACAATCGGAATTGAATTTCTGACACACGCACTGTCCTGCACAGCTGGATTACTCTAAGACGTCATGACATCACAACATCAGAACCTGGTTTTGTTCATTTTTTTCGTGGAGTTGTGTGAAGAGTTCATTATGTCTTACTTTTCTTCCTTCTAGTCGTATAACAATGTTAAAGCTAGACGGCCTTTCGATTTCATAAAATCGGTGAAATTTAGTTCCGTCTGAAATGCGGTCATTGTGATATATGTTTATTTCTGTAATATCTGACAAAATATCAGGCCATTCTGTGGCTGGGAAGTTATTTAATTTGAGAGGATTAAAGCAAATAATGTGCATGAAATCGCTCGCTTCGCGCAGTCAAGCAGACAGAGGAAGTCCGTGTGCGCATGCGCAGGTTTACTTTCTTCTTCTTTTGGGTTTTACAGCAGCTGGCATCCACAGTGTTGCATTACTGCCATCTACAGGTTTACCTTTGAGCGTGCGCTGACAGTTCCATCATTCTGTCGCTAAACGAACAGCTGATCACACCGAGGTGCTCGCTGAGCGCCGATATTTATTAGTTTGGTCCTGCGTTTCCTTTCCTTTGTATATAACATAACGTCTTTTCTTCTCACTTTCACCAAGCGCACTGCTCACATCACTCCTGTTTTACAGCAACTGCATTGGTTGCCAGTTATCTCCCGGATCAAATACAAAATCTTGCTGTTAAGCTATAAAGCTCTTCATGGTTTCGCTCCTTCCTATCTCTGTGAGCTAATTCATTTGTACTGTCCCTCCCGCTCCCTCAGATCTTCTGTCTGTGGACTTCTGACTGTTCCTCGTTTTAAATTGGCAGCTATGGGTGGCAGATCATTTAGTGTTGCTGCTCCTAAACTTTGGAATTCATTACCACAATCGCTTCGTGACTGTTCCACACTCTCTTCCTTCAAAGCCAACTTGAAAACTTTTCTCTTTACCTCACACTATTCTTCCTAATTATTATTTTTTTTGGTGCTAACTCTTTTGTAAAGCGTCCTTGGGTTTGTGAAAGGCGCTATATAAATTGAACTTATTATTATTATTTCTTTCCGTTACTGTAGTCAGTCTTTCACATTTCATTCGCACACTCACATCCTCCATTTTCCTCTCATCTCATCTCATCTCATCTCATCTCATTATCTCTAGCCGCTTTATCCTTCTACAGGGTCGCAGGCGAGCTGGAGCCTATCCCAGCTGACTACGGGCGAAAGGCGGGGTACACCCTGGACAAGTCGCCAGGTCATCACAGGGCTGACACATAGACACAGACAACCATTCACACTCACATTCACACCTATGGTCAATTTAGAGTCATCAGTTAACCTAACCTGCATGTCTTTGGACTGTGGGGGAAACCGGAGCACCCGGAGGAAACCCACGCGGACACGGGGAGAACATGCAAACTCCACACAGAAAGGCCCTCGCCGGCCACGGGGCTCAAACCCAGGACCTTCTTGCTGTGAGGCGACAGCGCTCCATTTTCCTCTCCTGTTTCAAATTTGTATCCCACGATGCCTTGCGTGAACGGGGAAAGCCCACCACGTGAAGCATGACGTAGTATCTTGAATTGGGTCATGGTGAAGCAGGAAAAAATAGCGGAGAATTTAGGACCACATGGAGATAAATTAATTAATTGTCCTATTTAAAAAATAATAATAAAATTGGAAGTCTGTGATTTGGATTCAGTAGCTTTCGGTCCACTAAACAAAAATAACTGGGTGTCAGGAAACTTCTTTTTATGGCCTACACTTGAAAAAATCTGAAAGGCAGGACAGCTTTCAGAGTTTGTATTAAAACAAACTCTCTGCAGAGGTCCAGCTGAGCTTGGAAGCCGCCATTTTGAGAAACGTACATCACCATGCATTTACGTCAAGACAGAGGGCAAAGGCAGAAAGAACACAGGCAGGAGGTAATCAGGTTAAATCACTGACTAACATGGTACAATTTTTAGTTCATCCAGCTGCAAGCCAGGCCGGATGAGCTTATGCCAGGGGTTTAAAGTGTGGGAGAGTCAGCCCCCCCTCAGAGAGCAAATAAACAACAGCGCCCCCCTTACAATTTGTGTTGTTGCTATACTTAATGTTCCATTCGTATTTTAAAAAAAATGGTTGTTGTACACATTTTTATTTCTTTTACACATTTTAAACATCTGTGCTTTTTGAAAACATTTTTTACACATTTAAAACATGAGCTTTTTTAAAACATCTTTTTCTTTACACATTTTAAACATCTGTGCTTTTTTTTTTTTTTAAAAACATCTTGTTTTATACATTTTAAACATCCCATAGCATCGTTAGCTAGCACCTCTTGGCAGGCAACACACTGTGGCAGTGGAGCATCTTCAGATCCAGTCCATGAAAATCCAAACTTTAAATAATCGTGGTCATACTTCCTTCTTTTTTTGCTTGGCCCAGACTCTGTCTCCTCACTCACTGTAGCTTTAGGTACTAAAAATCGATCCATTTTGTCTCTGGCAAAGGCTAGCTGAAGTTCGCTAAATGTCCGCAATAGTAACTTATTCTGGTTTATTTTTCCTCACGTTGCTGCGCCCCCCCCCGAAGAACTCTGGCGCCCCCTAGGGGAGGCGCGCCCCACACTTTGAAAAGCCCTGGCTTATGCAATCACGCGTCATCTGTCCACAATTTACAAAAATCGCTACTCCTCCTAGAGGATTGATCGGATTTCGATCAAACTCAAATACAGTGTTTCCCAGGTGGGTGTGCATAAAAGTTGTCAAGACAGTGGCGCCACCAGTCATCTCATCTCATCTCATTATCTCTAGCCGCTTTATCCTTCTACAGGGTCGCAGGCAAGCTGGAGCCTATCCCAGCTGACTACGGGCGAAAGGCGGGGTACACCCTGGACAAGTCGCCAGGTCATCACATGGCTGACACATAGACACAGACAACCATTCACACTCACATTCACACCTACGCTCAATTTAGAGTCACCAGTTAACCTAACCTGCATGTCTTTGGACTGTGGGGGAAACCGGAGCACCCAGAGGAAACCCACGCGGACACGGGGAGAACATGCAAACTCCGCACAGAAAGGCCCTCGCCGGCCCCGGGGCTCGAACCCAGGACCTTCTTGCTGTGAGGCGACAGCGCTAACCACTACACCACCGTGCCGCCTGCCACCAGTCATATTTACTATTTTATGGGCGTCTTGAGGGCGGCACGGTGGTGTAGTGGTTAGCGCTGTTGCCTCACAGCAATAAGGTCCTGGGTTCGAGCCCCGGGGCCGGCGAGGGCCTTTCTGTGTGGAGTTTGCATGTTCTCCCCGTGTCCCCGTGGGTTTCCTCCGGGTGCTCCGGTTTCCCCCACAGTCCAAAGACATGCAGGTTAGGTTAACTGGTGACTCTAAATTGAGCGTAGGTGTGAATGTGAGTGTGAATGGTTGTCTGTGTCTATGTGTCAGCCCTGTGATGACCTGGCGACTTGTCCAGGGTGTACCCCGCCTTTCGCCCGTAGTCAGCTGGGATAGGCTCCAGCTTGCCTGCGACCCTGTAGAACAGGATAAAGCGGCTAGAGATAATGAGATGAGATGAGATGAGATGGGCGTCTTGGCTGGTATGAGCTACAGTCTCATTAAGGCTATTTTTCTTTGATATATTTATCATTCGAATATTAGGCTCCATGTAAACCCAGCCAACGTGTGTCGCAATGTATAATGTGTTGAGTTTATTTACATTTTGAAGAAATGCACATTTTCCAAAGAAGGTCATTGCTATTAACTACCAATAAAGTGCGATCTGTAGATTTACAGTTTCTGGGTTCACAGTTCTCATTTTCTTTTTTTTTAAATTTACCAATGTGAATGTGAGTGTGAATGGTTGTCTGTGTCTATGTGTCGGCCCTGTGATGACCTGGCGACTTGTCCAGGGTGTACCCCGCCTTTCGCCCGTAGTCAGCTGGGATAGGCTCCAGCTTGCCTGCGACCCTGTAGAAGGATAAAGCGGCTAGAGATAATGAGATGAGATGAAATTTACCAATATACATAGATTACTGAAGCCTTCACTGTTTGTCTTTAAGAACCATCTGGAGCTTTGATGTTAGATTTAAATAATATTGGCTAGCACTGAGTGGTACAGTATATCAGATACAGTCAATCCGGAAAGTCTGCACACCTCCTTCACCTTCTCCACGTTTTATTACGTTACAGACTTATTCTACAATAGATTAAGTTCATGTTTTTGCCTCAAACGTCTACACACAATCACCAATAATTATAAGTGAAAGCAAGTTTTTAGAAAATATGCAATTTTATTTTACTGACAAAAACAGATTTAGGGATTACACATCTGTACACACCCTTAGCTTGGTTGATGTACCTTTGGCAGCAATTACAGCTTCAAGGCATCTTGGAAAAGAAGCAATGAGCTTGGCACACTTGTTTCTGGACATTTTTGCCCATTCCTCTTGGCATATCCTTGCAAGCTCCATCAGGTTGGATGGGCAGCATCGGTACACAGCCATTTTCAGCTCCTTCCACAGATGTTCAGTTGGATTCAGGTCTGGGCTCTGGCTGGGCCACTCAAGGACATTCACAGACTTTCTCCAAAGCCACTCCTTTGTTCTCTTGGCTGTGTGCTTCGGGCCGTTGTCATGTTAGAAGGTAAACCTTCGCCCCAGTCTGAGGTCCAGAGCGCTCTGGAGCAGGTTTTCTTCAAAGATCTCGGTCTACTTAGCTGCATTCATCTTTCACAGCAAGAAGGTCCGGGTTTGAGCCCCGTGGCCGGCGAGGGCCTTTCTGTGCAGAGTTTGCATGTTCTCCCCATGTCCGCGTGGGTTTCCTCCGGGTGCTCCGGTTTCCCCCACAGTCCAAAGACATGCAGGTTAGGTTAACTGGTGACTCTAAATTGACCGTAGGTGTGAATGTGAGTGTGAATGGTTGTCTGTGTCTATGTGTCAGCCCTGTGATGACCTGGCGACTTGTCCAGGGTGTACCCCGCCTTTCACCCGTAGTCAGCTGGGATAGGCTCCAGCTTGCCTGCGACCCTGTAGAACAGGATAAAGCGGCTAGAGATAATGAGATGAGATGTTTAATAAATTAGTACAAATGTCTAAAAACCTGCTTTCACTTTGTCATTATGGGCTATTTTGTGTAGAATTTTGTGACAAAAAATGAACTCAATCTATTGTAGAATAAGTCTGTAACGTAATAAAATGTGGAGAAAGTGAAAGGGGCATGCAGACTTTCCAGCTTGATTGTATATCCCATTCAGTTAGCATGATAATGAACGAGTCGAAGATGAGTAGCTGAATGGAATATATCTGATAGACCACGAAAACAAGAGTGCTCTGAGAGCACAATATCCCCCGCTGGCAACTCGGCCATAACTCTAGTAAAATGCTACTGAATTGAACGAAATTGTAATATGCATATTATTGACATATAACAAAGAATCCTGTCAAGTTTCGTGAAATTCCTCCAAAAATTGTGAGAGGAGTTGATTTCAGAAGGTGAGCACCCTTCCCAGGACAGACGGACGGATGGACAGACGATGGGTGGATGGAGATTGCCACGACATAATCCCCCTTCGAGCCTTTTGGCCAGTGGGGGATAAAAAAAATCCAGCCAATATTATTATTATTATTATTATTATTATTATACATACACACTTTTCATATCAGCATTCTCAAAGGCAAACGCTAGCTTATCCATGAGTTAGCGCGGCAGTGAAGTCACCTACAGCCAGTATAGCGTTCATCAGCGCGGCAGTGAAGTCACTTTCCAGCTGCTCTGGCATTCATAAGTAGCACAGGCTAATGACCAAGAAACTAAGATTCCTGTCTCCAGAGTCTTCTTCCACGCTGCACACTCGCCACAGTATTCTTCACTCAGACTTAAGTATTCATTTCCCTGTGTAATTTACCAAGTTTCTTTTAAAATCAACATCTTCAACTACACACGACGGAGCGATCTGGCAGCCAAAATTCTCTCAAAATCTTCTGCTTTTAATGACGCAAACCTGGCAGCCATGTTTGTTTACAAATTATCACAGTCGCTCGCTAGCACGGAAGTTTTACATCTCCGACGTGTCTCTTTTCCAGTTTTTCGATGTCCGTTGGTATGTTTTTCTCTTGTAAATATGTGTGAAGAATATCTCCTGAAGTTTTGGTAGCCTTTGGGTGTTCAACGCATCTTCGCTTTCAGTTTTCAGTTTATTTATTTAGTGCTTAATTATAGCGTCACTAATCCTAGTGGTAGCACTGGATTAGCCTTGTCTTCTCTCTTTCCCGGCTGACAAAGAAACGACTCGGTGCATGCGCAGCAGAAAAGTTGTCACTGGATCTTCGCATGAGCTCTGACGTGTGACGTTGTATTGTCTTGACAATGTGCAGTATTATAACAATATTGTACGCTCATTCTCCATTGGGGAGAGTGGCGTAATACATGGAGGATAAGCGATATGATAATATTGCATGCCATCAGTATTCTCGCTAGAAGGGACTAGAACACGTTTTTATTCCATCGAAAAAATGTCCTGTATGTATAATAATTATTTATATCTCCCAGTTATTGATGTTCGGCGAACATTGAAAGCTGAGTCAAAAGACATGAGCTTTAGGCATTGCCTTTACTCTTAACCTGCAATTTAGTCAAAATGCTTTGGTGGAGATCTCTTTTGAACTTTTGAGCTGTTCGTTCGTGTGAATGCTAGACATGTGTTTGATTCTCAGCCGTATGGATGAAGCAGCATGATGGAGGCACTTCTGCAGTGCTAATGGTTCGAGATGTACTGTATGGTATGCTGTGCATTGTGTATTAGGAGAGATGCAGTGCGAGCGATCAGGAAAAATGGAAATGAATCTTATTAATAAAGCACAGACTCAGCAGCACATTAACATTAATGCATGCTTACTGTGTTTGTCAATGCATACTGTAGTGCCTTGCTGACTTAATGATTATTTACAGAGATTTAATAAAGACATCATGCCAAGTGATGTTATTTTGATCTTTACAATGTAGACAGGAAGATTCCATGAAACAATATTAGTCATAATTAACCTAATAATAATAATAATAATAATAATAATAATTATTATTATTATTATTATTATTATTATTATCAAATGGTTAAAAGATAGCACATTTTTTAAAAGTGAATTTCATGACCCTAAACCACACTTTTTTTCCTTGTACAAAGCAACAATCATTATGTTGATTGGCCATGTGTTTTCGAACCATAGCTGATCCAAAAGGCTATAAATTAATAGAAAATCATAGCCTAGTAAACTAGACCCAACCGCCTAGTGGCCAAAAATATTTTTTGCCTACGAGTGGGTCTAGCCTCGCACCATATAAACAAAAACACCCCGGGCATCAAATCGTGCCCGCCAATCACAACGCAAGGTTTTTGTTTGGATTCTTTGGGCGGGCTTTTGCAGGAGTGACGACAAGGCTGCGCGACGCTGGAGAAAGCGCAACAGGAAAGATGGCTACGGCTAGTGAACAGCGCGCGTTTGACTCCGCTTTGGAATCAGTTTTAGAAGAATTAGACTTGGAGTTTTCGTTGAAACATGAGCAGGAAGAGGCTCTCCGCTCATTCCTTTTCAAGAAGGACGTTTTCGCTGTTTTGCCGACCGGCTATGCCAAAAGTCTGATCTACCAGCTGGCTCCGCTCGTAGCCAAAAGGATGGGGCTAGTTTGTGCAGTACGAAGAATTAATAAAGAGCTTTGAAACATTACTTTTTGATTGTTTCTTATTTTCCCGTTATTTTAAATTTAAGGGAAATTATTTCACCAAACACCACTAAATAAAAACTCTCAAAAACAGTTTAAGCAAACCCTTGAAAAACACTTGGAAAAAAAATGTGTATGTGGTACAGACTCCAAACTTGTGGTCATTATCTCCAAACTTCTTAATATCTAGAACCTGTTTATTAATTAATACGCATTTTGAAAAATTATTTAATTTCAAGGCCTCCCCCACTGCTTTCTGTCGCTCTGACTACGTCACAGTCACTGTTGCGCTGATTGGTCAGAGCGTTGGCCTATACGCACAGAGACAGTTTGAAAGACAGCGGTTTGTTCCTCCTACCCCTGTCGGAAATGTCTACGGATCGAGGCCAGACTAAATATTCACATTTAGTCTGGCTTGCCAGGCTAAGAAAATCAATAAGTTCAGCCGATTTTCACAGAATCTGCGGAGACTGATCCGGAAGATCCTGAAGGAGTGCGTGACGTCACACGTGTAACAATCCAGGTAACAATTTCGTTCACGTGCGCAGCAGTGGTTAGACTTGTCTCGATATGGAATCACGTTTTGGAGAGAATTCTGATTGTGATTGGGATTCTTATATGTCAGATGAAGGGGCAGATGATTACACTGTAAAAAAAGAATACTTGAGAATACTTGAAATTTCAAGGCAACCGTCTGCATTAAGAATTTTATGTTTTGCCAACGATGTGCCCATGATAATTCAAACTATGATAACACTGTTATCTTTATTAAGAATTCTTAATTAAGTCAATTTTCAATACCTCATTCTGCCAACATAGATTTCTCTTTTTGCTGAACAGTGGCATTCACAATAGTACAAAAAGGCAACTGAGGTTATCACAATTTTTTTTTTTTTTAGACTTTTTTCACCTTTATTTGGATAGGACAATGTAGAGACAGGAAATGAGCAGGAGAGAGAGACAGGGAGGAATCGGGAAATGACCTCAGGTCGGAATCGAACCCGGGTCCCCAGATTTATGGTATGGAGCCTTAGCCACCTGAGCCACGACAACATGAACTTCAGCTGGAGAGAGAACCACATTGCCCAGCCCTTGCATTTGGGAGAGGAAACCCCGTCTCTTGCTCATTAAGAGCATGCGCTGAATAAACACCTGTGGCAATTATGTATTTTCAATTCAGATTATTCACTATTGTATATTTACACATCATTGAGGTGCACCCTATCAGTTTGATGTGGATTTTTCTGTTCGTTAATAAATTATTCATATTTTCTTGTCCATTCAATTGTGAATATGGAATTACTTGAACAAAGCGTAATTCTATTTTTTACAGTGTATCAAGGATATTCCGGAGTAAATGGTTCTCTTTTCAAGCCCCCAAGATGAGAAACAGATGCCAGTTCACGACAGTCCCGCTCACCGCCGATAGTGCACCACCAGCCAGAGAGAATCGGAAACACAGACTGGTTTGTGGATTTTTATTTGAAACCGGCCGCTGCAAAATACAGGGAAAATATTTACATGTACCTCAATAAATGCAGAAATATAATCTTTAAAACGTACACTTATTCAGCATAATTACTGAAAGAAAATATGAACTGGGTGAGAATAGGGGAATCGACGAACTGTCCAAATGTCAGATCATCTCATCTCATTATCTCTAGCCGCTTTATCCTTCTACAGGGTCACAGGCAAGCTGGAGCCTATCCCAGCTGACTACAGGCGAAAGGCGGGGTACACCCTGGACAAGTCGCCAGGTCATCACAGGGCTGACACATAGACACAGACAACCATTCACACTCACATTCACACCTACGCTCAATTTAGAGTCACCAGTTAACCTAACCTGCATGTCTTTGGACTGTGGGGGAAACCGGAGCACCCGGAGGAAACCCACGCGGACACGGGGAGAACATGCAAACTCCGCACAGAAAGGCCCTCGCCCCGGACCTTCTTGCTGTGAGACGACAGCGCTAACCACTACACCACCGTGCCACCCAATGTCAGATCAGAGATCATTTATTAAATCAATGGGTTTCTTTTTTGCTCCAGTAATTCCCATGTGGTCGTTCTGGTGGTGATGAACACTTGATGAATCAGATTTATTATTAGTAGGAAATCGACACGAAATCTGCCCGCTTCGTTTGCACAAACCTCACCCACCGTCGCTTTAGATTAGTGCAATTTCTCAGAAATTCGTGAACTGAATGTCCTACTGTATATGGATTTGAACATCCAAACACAACGCAGCACTTTCACATCGTTATTTTTGTAAGATTCCAACAAGAATATCCAATTTCAGTGAGTAAACAAGCACAGTCAGATGAACGGAAATGACCCAGATAACCGCGGTTCCACACGTGACGTAATGCAAGATTAGCCCTGAGGCAAGGCTGCCTTTTTCCGGGATCCAGAAGCCGCAATTCATTGATAGTTTTGTGCTTGATAATAAAATAACAAATAATTAATATTATTTTCCTCCTGCTTTATTAATTCATTTGGGTCGTTACTAATTTTATGTATATATGAGTGATTCCACGCTTATGGGTACTGAAATGGGGACATGAACTTATTTTTAAAAATTCACCTAAAACCATTTCTTTTTTTACCATCAGGTCACAAAACATGTAATCTTTAATGAATGATATGTTAAAAGATAACTTTAATTTTCTGAGATGTAATAAAAACATATTTATATGCCAAAGTCAAGCCTACGAGTTCCAAAATGATGTCTGTTACATTACTTCTGTTACGATTGTCCATCTCGCGTCTGTTACAAATTAATTACAATCTAGCTCTATACCATGTTAATCTTATTGAAAGAATGTGTATGTTTATTCTACTACACACGTTTATTAATTATATTTGCTAAAACATCACCTTCCTATGTTTCAAAAAGTAATTCTACATTGTTAAAATTGAGAATATATATGTCCACAACACTTCTGTTACGTTCTGACTTTGGCATATAAATATGTTTTTATTACATCTCAGAAAATTAAAGTTATCTTTTAACATATCATTCATTAAAGATTACATGTTTTGTGACCTGATGGTAAAAAAAGAAATGGTTTTAGGTGAATTTTTAAAAATAAGTTCATGTCCCCATTTCAGTACCCATAAGCGTGGAATCACTCATATTATATATATATATATATTCATTTTAAAGCATTACAATAAGGCATTACATACACTTTAAGAAAAACAAATGGAAGTGAGCTATTTGGGAGCCAACTCTTATTAAAAAGAGTCACCTCTTACTGGTGAGCTGAGCCAAATGATCTGAGTCATTGAAAAGAGCCAGAATTCCCATCACAACTGCTAGCTCCACAGGTTCCCGACCCCTGCGCTAACCTGTGCTGAGCGGTTATTTTCACTGATGCCATCTGCGAAATCCTGCTCTAAATATAAGCAATGCTCCTCATCAGGGCAAGACAAATGTACTCACAAGGTCAAACATGTCACATCATGAGATGGTAAACACACACACAGAAGGGGAGAAGCTTGATGACGTCATCACAGCCTGTGGCTGCCCTCTGATCCGTTAAAGATTCTGACGGTGTAAAAGTTCATGACCTCACACTCTATCAGCAGGGTGAGAGGAGAACAGTCGCAGAGGAAGGAAGATTTATCACACTGGAAGTAACGTTTAAAAAAAAAAAAAAAAACACTCCTTGTCATTGTAATGTTCCACAAAGACGCCCACAGGCTTCAGAAGTAAAAACAATTTTAAGAGTGAACTTTAGAGCTTGAGATTCTTCATAAAGGTGTTACAAAAACAGCTAAATTTGGCATAATGCGCACACACACACACACACACACACACGCACACACACACTTCCGCAAAGTGTCTCTGCAGACAAGAAAAGCAAACACAAACAACAAACAAGGAATCACTAATTAACCAGGGGATGAATTTGCATGCTGAACTGAACACTACCAAACAGAGGCTTGTTCTGCTTTTTTTGTCTGTCGTGTGTATGTGGGCATGTTTTATATCTTTGTGGGGACCAAGGATAGAACTAACGTGGGGATATTTGGTTAGTCCCCATAAGGAAAACTTGTTTTTTTAACAATAACAACAAAAAAAAAAATCAGCTTTTCTTGAACAAGCCTCGCCATCGTTGTCACTCCCGAACCAGGCTTGAGCCAAAGGTATGATTTGATTGACTTGGGCACATTACATTACAATCATTTAGCAGACACTTTTATCCAGAGCGACACACAACACACGCAGAACAGCCTGGGGAGCAGCTGGGGGTTAGGTGCCTTGCTCAGGGGCACTTCAGCTATTCCTGCTAGTCCAGGGAATTGAACCAGTGACCTGTTGGTCTCAAAGCTGCTTCTCTGGCCATGGCTTTCCCACACAATTCCAGTTCCTTTCTTTTCACTCACACCTATGGGCAATTTAGAGGAGCCAGTTAGCCTAACTGCATGTCTTTGAACAGTGGAGGAAACCAGAGCACCCCTACACAAACACAGGGAGGACATTCAAACTCCACACAGAAAAGCCCCAGTCGACTACTGGGCTCAAACTCAGAACCTTCTTGCTATGAGGTGACAGTGCGAACCATTGCACTACCATCCATCCATCCATCCATTATCGGTAACCACTTATCCTGTGCAGGGTCACGGGCAAACTGGAGCCTATCCCAGCTGACTATGGAGAAGAGGCAGGGTACACCCTGGACAAGTCACCAGGTCATCGCAGGGCCAACACAGAGACAAACAACCTACGGTCAACTTTGAGCCACTAATTAGCCTAACCTGTATGTCTTTGGACTGTGGAGGAAACCGGAGCACCCGAAGGAAACCCACGCAGACACGGGGAGCACATGCAAACTCCACACAGAAAGGCCCTCGTCAGCCGCTGGGCTCAAACTCAGAACCCTCTTGATGTGAGATGACAGTACGAACCATTGCACCACCATCCATTCATCCATCCATCCATTATTTGTAACCATTTATCCTGTGCAGGGTCATGGCCAAGGTGGAGCCTATCCCAGCTGACTACAGGTGAAAGGCAGGGTACACCCTGGACAAGTCGCCAGGTCATCACAGGGCTGACACATAGACACAGACAACCATTCACACTCACATTCACACCTACGCTCAATTTAGAGTCACCAGTTAACCTAACCTGCATGTCTTTGGACTGTGGGGGAAACCAGAGCACCCAGAGGAAACCCATGGGGACACGGGGAGAACATGCAAACTCCACACAGAAAGGCCCTCGTCAGCCACGGGGCTCGAACTCAGAACCTTTTTGCTGTGAGGTGACAGTGCAAACCATTGCACCACCGTGCCACCCCAAAGGAAGATCCTCACAAGGATAGTAATACGTGTGTGTGTTCTCAATACCACACAGTGTAATTTGGTAATAAAGTGAGCTTTCTGAGGTGACAGAGTCAGATAATTGTACATTTTCCTGTCCTGAGCTCTTCTGATTACAGCATGTGGGTGAAAATGAAGACAGAAATGATGAGACTTGCCTGTGGTAATGTCTGCAAATGCCCTATGCTTCATTTATGTAAGCTAGGAATGTTCATCTCCGTCACTCAAGTGCATTATAACACACTAATGTGACTGAATGGAATGTCACCAAGCTTACACTCGGGATGCAAGAATAAAGAAGCAGACACACATTGCACAACACCCTCGAGAGACATCTCTCTTTCTCTCTCGCTCGCTTGCTCTCTCGCTCTCTCTCTCTTGCTTCGTTTCTCACTTTCCCTTGAGCACCATCAGTCAGTCAGTTTGTCCAATGTGCCAACATTTTTTACTGAGCAGTGTCCATGCAGCCTTGTCCCACAGGGAAACCCGGTCCTGTTTAACACAGCCATCACTGAATCCATCACGACTTCCTACATAAGTGCTGCATGTGTTCAGGCTGAGGAAACACTCCAGTATATTACCCCATCATCTGAAAGGATCATTCATTCAGGACAAAACCAACAGCACTAAGGACTCAAGCAAAAAGCTACCCTGAATGACTTGCATGCTAATCTTTTGTTCATCTTCAATTAAACATCTTTCAGCTTCACCTAACGTCAGTGATGCAGCAGAGCGTAAAGGAGAACTGAAGTCATTTTACACTTGTTTTATTTCTTAATTAACGTGTTATTCAATTACATTTTCAGTTTTAGTAACCTTATATCGTGACTCGTATTGGTAACTAACTGCAATTAAATATTATACTTATTGGCCTATTCGGTTTTTAGCCGTGTTGAATTTAGTTCGTTTGGTCCACGGCAGGCGTCGCTTATCCGCGCGATCTTCACGAGACTTGTGCGAGACTTCGAAGCGTGACGTGTCGGCCAGGTGTCAATGCTGCCATTTTGAAAACTGTTTTCCAAATGAAATATTGCACAAAAACGAGTTTAAATGACGATTAGTGCCTACTTTTTTCAAACTTTCCTGATTGCTATCAAAACAAACAAAACTTCCGGCTTGATTACATCAGCATTCAAAAGAGGGCGCGCGCGGCTTTTGACAACGTTGGCAGATGTCGGTCGCTTTGATTTCCGCTGTACGTTTTACTTCCGTCCTACGATGTCTCGCACAGGTCTCAACGAATCTCATTTATGGCCGTTGCTTTGACATACGGACTGATATATTACAGAGCATATTTCAAACACTCATAACTTGCTATAGCAGCGACAAAATAGCGATCAAAAATGCATTCCGATATTTAATAAAATGAGAAAAAGGATTTTGATAATAAAAAATTTGCCTTCAATTCTCCTTTAAAATAGATTTGAGAAATGACTACAAGCTTCTACAGGCCTCAACGTTAACTTTTGACACCTTTTGCCCCCCTTGAATTTCCTTTAGCTCAAAAATTTTGCGGTATTTTGCGGTTTTCAAGTACACGTTTCAAGGCAATACTGATACGTTTTCCAGGGGTATAACTGAGTTCTTTAGACAAAAGTACGTTTTTAAAAAAACAACATTTATTTCTGCAACAGAAGAACAAGACAAGCCCTGAAAACATGAAACATAAATCAATATCATAGTCATTCAATGTACTCACCACTTGCTTTTTTACACACACACACACACACACACACACACACACACACATATATATACATATATATGGACATCCTAAAGTCAGCCCGGGAAAACAGAGGGCACCAGCGACCACTTGTAGTGATGAAAAGCACAAATGCGCACACGCACCTGAAGCGAGCCAATCAGAATCGCCGTTACAAATCAGGAAGAAAAAAATCTAAACGACGATCACAGGGGAGGCGAGGATGCTGGTTAATGTGTCTTGTTTTTTGTAACGTGCTCACTTGAAAATCATTTTTGTGCTTAAAGAAGCTGGCCATACAGTAGGTGTGCCTGAACAGGCCTAACTCACTAAAATATTTCTGCCCGAGCGTCTTGGTCGGGCAAATCGGGCATTTGGGCAACACCTGGCACTGAGGCTTGTTCTAAATGTAACTCTTCTTTACCTTCCAATCTGTACTCTTACCACTGTGTATATATGTATATTGTATATCCTCCAACATAGCGGCGGTCAACGACGCAAGCAGTTTTGGTCACGTGGTTGCAAACGAAGAATTCAGTGCTTTCCTGAAAGCATGGATACATGGCACTCCACCGTGCTGTGCAACGTCAGCACTGTGCTGTCACTTGCACACCAAAAAAAATCTATACCATAAATTGAACAATGCAGAGTACTTTCTACACCTAAATATCTCCTATTCCCTTCTGAAAATGAGTAATAACTAAAGAAATAGGAAGCTATTGTAATATATAGGTCGAGACCCAGGCTATTCAATTGGTGGCCCTTGGGCCAGGTCCAGTCCACGAGCCAGTTTGTACTGGCCCTTTAACTAGTGTAAAAATCAATCAATCAATCAATCAATCAATCAATCAATCAATCAATCAATCAATCAATCAATAACCATGTCCAGACACATGCGCTGCTCTGTGCTCTTGCGTCTCCATTCTTCTAACTATGGTCCTGTTCTTGCTAGCACATTAGCTAGACAAAATGTCTCTTTCTACTTTAAAACAGGCAACTCAACAGTGAATGGATAGAGAAGGACCCTTTCTGTGTGAATGTTGACAGAGAGTTTGCATTGAAAGCAAAGGATCTGGTAACGTCATGAAATGAATCGTCTTTACAACTCGAACTCATTGACATTCAGTCATCAGATGACCTGCGACAGTCATTACAGCTGGCAGGTTCTGAAAAGTTTTGGACACACGACGTCAGCCACGAGAAATTCCCTCGTTCAAGGGGTCGTGCTCTTTTTATCCTCACAATGTTTGGCAGCACTTACACATGCAAATCGTCATTCTCACACATGATGAATGCCATTAAAACTAATAACGGCACATCCCTCACTGCCCACAATCTGCACCACTGTATGTGTATTGCCCCGACCACGTATACACCTGACTTCACTGCTCTTGCTAAAAAAAAAAAAAAAAGTCATTTCTCTCATTAGATGGCAAATGTTGGCTGATTTTTGAAATGTCTGATGCAATTTCAATAGAATTACTTTGCCTTGATAAAACACTGCACCGATATGCGGTCATATAATTCCCCAGAGAAAAACATTGCTTCTTACAACAGGCTTATCTTTGCCTATCAGAAACAAATCAGCTCTTACACTGAGCTCAATCTCTTTTTCTTTCTCTTTTCTCTTTCTTCCTCCTAAAAGGGTGCCATATTCTTCCCATTTTGCTATAATGGATTTAATGGTGCTCGGTGGGATATGCAAAGTTTGGGATGTTTTTTTATAACCCAACCCTGATCTATACTTCTCCACAACTTTGTCTCTGACCTGTTTGGAGGCTCCTTGGTTTTCATGTTGCTTCCTTAGTCGTGTTGCAGAGTCAGGGTCCTTCCAGAACAGGGTGATTTATACAGACATCATGTGACACTTTGATTGCACACAGATGGATCTTAATCAACTGTGGAAACACATCTACTGATGCAACTGGACACATCGTCAGTGATGTTCCTGGAATCATTGGGTGTTTCGGGTCTTTCAACATCATACACCCTCATCCAGATGACCCAGCAGGGGCTGATCAGACCCCAGCTTGTGTCCAGATGGCATGCTAGCTACCACGACTCCATGGTTCTCCTCTCTTGAGCCACAGCCATCTTGAGGCCCTCTCTGCCGCTTCGGTGGTATTGCGGATGGCTCTCCTCTTCTGCTGTCCGACGATGCCTAAACACCCCAGTGCGCTGGCCAAGGACCAGGCCGCAAAGCCTCTGCAGCCTACCTCAATTGGAAGGCACTTTGCCCTCCATCCTGACTGCTGGCAGTCATTGACCAGCCCCGTGTACTTGGAGAGCTTCCTTTCAAAAGCTTCTTCCAGGCGGTCTTCCCACAGGACTGTCAGCTCCAGCATTACGACCTGCTTGATGGCCTCGGATACAAGGACGATATCAGGACGGAGGGTGGTGACTGCAATGTGGCTGGGGAACTTCAGTTGTTTTTCAAGGTCCACTAGCAGCTGCCAGTCTCTTGCAGAGGTCAGGATGCCTGCTGGTGCTTTCTTTGCTTGGGCAACCTGCTCCCCAGCCCTGACAAAGGCGATGGTATACTTGGGGGGGCGCAGCTGCTTTGCCCATACCAGTCCTGTGTTGACACAACTAATTATGTGACTTATGAAGTGAATCGGTTGGACCAGCTCTTATTTAGGGGTTTCATATGAAAGGGGGTGAATACTTATGCACACTCCAGATTTCTGTTTTTTTTCATCTTAATTATTGTTTGTGTCACAATAAAACAACAGGTTTCACCTTTAAAGTGGTCGGCATGTTGTGTAACTCAAATGGTACTAATCCTCCAAAAATCCATTGTAATTCCAGCTTGTAATGCGACAAAACAGGACAAACACCCAGGGGGACGAATACTTTTGCAAGACACTGTAGTTACCATCTAATTGATATCGATCTGTGGTAGTTTTAGATTATCTACAAATAAGGGAAAATGCTCATAATTGCTATTGAACTCTACAACGAGACCATCAGTGACGGCGTAGCTCACTCCGGCCTTGTCTAGTCCAGAAGGAACGATCTAAAGTGGGCCACCTTGCGCAATAAATGTTGCATGCTATATACACTATATACAAGCTATATACAGTATAGAAGCGATATCCACCCTAGGAATACCGACCTATTTGCCAGAAAGAATCCAAAACGGCGAGGAATTGACCGAGAAGTGATTTTTTTTGTTGTTGTTATTGATCTGCTGTTGAACATTAAGGCTTAATTTGTCCATAACTTCATTAATAATTGTAATTAAGCAAATCTGGGTAGAAGTTCTATGCACCCTAGGTACCCCTACCTTCATGCCAGAAAGAATCAAAATCGGTGAAGAATTGAGAGAGAAGAAGCGATTTGTGTGGAAACTGCTCATTAGGGATTGATTAATTACTCCATATCGTCATTATTAATTGCAATTATACAAATTTGGGTAGAAGCTACAGTATATGCACCCCAGGCAGACCTACCTTCCTGCCAAAAAGAATAAAAATCGGTGAAGAATTGAGAGAGAAGAAGTGATTTTTGTGAAATGTGAACGACATCGGATGGACGACGGACGACACGTGATGCCGTAAACTCATCACCTGTCGGCCGGATGAACTAATAATCGTGTTTTTACAAGTTTGGAATGGAAGAAATTGTTCAGGTAAAAAAAAGCATACAATGCAAAGATACGTTGCCCATCTACCTTATGTAAATAAAGATACAAATTTCATTGTCCAGTGGTCAAGTGTTTATGTGATACATTGCCTTGGACTTACGATCGGGTTCCCTGTGGTGGTACACGTACGTTGTTGATACGGTCGCAAAAGCCATCAAAAATCAGGTCGATGCATTACCATATCCTCTTAAATATGGAGCTCCGCTTCACGTGCAGAGAGCTCTGCTATACCATGTTATTCTCTCTATTTCTATAGTAGCAGCTAATTCATGGGGACTTGTATGATGGACGCTCCATGGGAAAGTCTTCAGGACAGAGGGCATCACATCACGCAGCTTCTCAACAACATGACAAATTTATTTGTCTTATTAACTTCAAATGAAAGGAAAAGATAAGTTGCTGGTGAAGGAACGACTGTTATAACATAAGCGATAATAGGAACTAACCTGTTTTACAGATTTTCCACAACATTAAGCATGAACTCAAATTTTATAATATTTTTTTTTAATTATTGATGAATTGTTGTTGCAAATAAGAGGAATAAAATATCTGATATATAGTGCTATTCCTCAAGCATAATCAACTCTGAGGTGGTAAAAGTAACTAATTTAGCGCCAAACCACATCACACCACTTTATCATTGATTAGTTTCCTGTAAGGGCATATCCCATCCTCTTGTGTTTTACTCCTTACATATTGACTGTAATTCTAATTATTTTAATGACTTGTATTTCTTTTTCTATCACTGGATAATAAGAATACGTAAGTCAAAAAGTAGTCATAGCACCATTATTATATTCACAAAAATTGTTTTGTGCATGTGTCAGACTCTTTTTTTTAAAATAGGATGTAATTAAAGATTCATATCTATTCATAAGTGCATTTATAAAAAAAAATGACACTGCTTCCCAATTCCACTAATACACTCATTAGGCTTGTGCCTAAGGGATGAGTGTATTAGTAATTCAGGGAGAATATACAGTTAGGTCCATAAATATTTGGACAGAGACAACATTTTTCTAATTTTGGTTCTGTACATTACCACAATGAATTTTGAACAAAACAATTCAGATGCAGTTGAAGTTCAGACTTTCAGATTTAATTCAGTGGGTTGAACAAAATGATTGCATACAAATGTGAGGAACTAAAGCATTTTTTAAACACAATCCCTTCATTTCAGGGGTTCAAAAGTAATTGGACAAATTAAATAATTGTAAATAAAATGTTCATTTCTAATACTTGGTTGAAAACCCTTTGTTGGCAATGACTGCCTGAAGTCTTGAACTCATGGACATCACCAGACGCTGTGTTTCCTCCTTTTTAATGCTCTGCCAGGCCTTTACTGCAGCGGTTTTCAGTTGCTGTTTGTTTGTGGGCTTTTCTGTCTGAAGTTTAGTCTTTAACAAGTGAAATGCATGCTCAACTGGGTTGAGATCAAGTGACTGACTTGGCCATTCAAGAATATTCCACTTCTTTGCTTTAATAAACTCCTGGGTTGGCTTGGCTTTATGTTTTGGGTCATTGTCCATCTGTATTATGAAACGCCGACCAATCAGTTTGGCTGCATTTGGCTGGATTTGAGCACACATTATGTCTCTGAATACCTCAGAATTCATCCGGCTGCTTCTGTCCTGTGTCACATCATCAATAAACACTAGTGACCCAGTGCCACTGGCAGCCATGCATGCCCAAGCCATCACACTGCCTCCACCGTGTTTTACAGATGATGTGGTATGCTTTGGATCATGAGCTGTACCACGCCTTCGCCATACTTTTTTCTTTCCATCGTTCTGGTAGAGGTTGATCTTGGTTTCATCTGTCCAAAGAATGTTCTTCCAGAACTGTGCTGGCTTTTTTAGATGTTTTTTTTAGCAAAGTCCAATCTAGCCTTTTTATTCTTGAGGCTTATGAGTGGCTTGCACCGTGCAGTGAACCCTCTGGATTTACTTTCATGCAGTCTTCTCTTTATGGTAGATTTGGATATTGATACGCCTACCTCCTGGAGAGTGTTGTTCACTTGGTTGGCTGTTGTGAAGGGGTTTCTCTTCACCATGGAAATTATTCTGCGATCATCCACCACTGCTGTCGTCTGTGGGCGTCCAGGTCTTTTTGCATTGATGAGTTCACCAGTGCTTCCTTTCTTTCTCAGGATGTACCAAACTGTAGATTTTGCCACTCCTAATGTTGTAGCAATTTCTCGGATGGTTTTTTTCTGTTTTTGCAGCTTAAGGATGGCTTGTTTCACCTGCATGGAGAGCTCCTTTGACCGCATGTTTTCTTCACAGCAAAATCTTCCAAATGCAAGCACCACACCTCAAATCAACTCCAGGCCTTTTATCTGCTTATTGAGAATGACATAACGAAGGAATTGCCCACACCTGCCCATGAAATATAGCCTGGCAAGCCAGACTAAATGTGAATATTTAGTCTGGCCTCGGTCGTAGATATTTCCGAAGGGTGTGGGAGGAAAAACCCGCTGTCTTTCAAACTGTCTCTGTGCGTATAGGCCAACGCTCTGACCAATCAGCGCAACAGTGACTGTGACGTAGTCAGAGCGACAGAAAGCAGTGGGGGAAGCCTTGAAATAAATAATTTTTCAAAATGCGTATTAATTAACAGGTTCTAGATATTAAGAAGTTTGGAGATAATGACCACAAGTTTGGAGTCTGTACCACATACTTAACATACACTTTTTTTTCAAGGGTTTGCTTAAACTGTTTGAGAGTTTTTATTTTTATTTAGTGGTGTTTGGTGAAATAATTTCCCTTAAATTTAAAATAACGGGAAAATAAGAAACAATCAAAAAGTAATGTTTCAAAGCTGTTTATTAATTCTTCATACTGCACAAACTAGCCCCATCCTTTTGGCTACCAGTGGAGCCAGCTGGTAGATCAGACTTTTGCCATAGCCGGTCGGCAAAACAGCGAAAACGTCCTTCTTGAAAAGGAATGAGCGGAGAGCCTCTTCCTGCTCATGTTTCAATGAAAGCTCCAAGTCTAATTCTTCTAAAACTGATTCCAAAGCAGAGTCAAACTAGCGCTGTTCACTAGCCGTAGCCATCTTTCCTGTTGTGCTTTCTCCAGCGTCGTGCAGTCTTGTCGTCACTCCTGCAAAAGTCCGCCCAAAGAATCCAAACAAAAACCTTGCGTTGTGATTGGCGGGCACGATTTGATGCCCAGGGTGTTTTGTTGATATGGTGCGAGGCTAGACCCACTCGTAGGCAAAAATATTTTTGCCCGCTAGGCGGGTGGGTCTAGTTTACTAGGCTACATGAAATAGCCTTTGAGTCAATTGTCCAATTACTTTTGGTCCCTTTAAAAACAGGGTGGCACATGTTAAGGAGCTGAAACTCCTAAACTCTTCATCCAATTTTAATGTGGATACCCTCAAATGAAAGCTGAAAGTCTGGACTTTATGTCCATGTCCATTATATAACTATAACCTGAATATGTTTCAGTAAACAGGTAAAAAAACAACCCTGGGCAAGGTCACTAATCTATCACAGAGTCAAACCACCATTCACATTCACACCTATGGGCACTTTAGTGTCACCAGTTGAGCTAATCCACATGTCCTTGGGCTGTGGGAGGAAACCTGCGGACCCTGAGGAAACTCACACAGGCATGAGGAGAGCATGCAAACTCCACTCAGAAAGGCTCTGGTCAGCCACAAGGTTCAAACCCAGAACCTTCTTGTTGTGACGTGACAGCACTAACCACTGCACCACCCAAAGAGAATGAATACAGGTTAATTTATATTACTTGCCAACCTATTATATAGATTGAGTATCTTTTCCTGCCAAGGTCTCTTGAAGGTAATGGGGAATTTTTCCTCATGACTATTCCCTTTGGTTTGCTCATTTGTGGTCTTGGTGGCCAGTGATTAAGGCTTTTAGCTACTGGTCAGAAAGTCATGAGTTCAAGCCCCAGCACTACCAAGCTGTCATTGTCATGGCTTTGAGCACACTGTATCTGCTCAAGGGACACTGTTCATGACTGACCCTGCGCTCAGACCTGAAAATACCTCGCAAGCTGTGTTATATGAAGAAAAGAATTTGATGGTATATGTTTTACTCTGGGGTGGCATGGTGGTGCATTGGTTAGCACTTTTGCCTCACAGCAAGAAGGTTCTGGGTTCAAACCCAGCAGCTGACCAGGATCTTTCTGTGTGGAGTTTGCATGTTCTCCCCGTGTCTGTGTGGGCTTCCTCAAGGTGCTCCAGTTTCCCCCACAGTCCAAAGACATGCAGGTTAGGTTAACTGGTGGCTCTAAATTGACTGTAGGTGTGAATAGTTGTTTGTCTCTATGTGTCAGCCTTGCAACGACCTGGCAACTTGTCCAGGGTGTACTCCGCCTCTCACCCATAGTCAGTTGGGATAGGCTCCAGTTTGCCTGCAACCCTGCACAGGATAAGCAGCTACAGATAATGGATGGATAATGGGTGGATGTCTTACTCCGGGGCGGCACGAGTTTCAGTGAAAACATCCTAGTAGTTTACGAACAGTAATGTTTGGTGTGGCAATTTCAAACACCCATAAAATGTTAAATATGACAAGTGGTGCTACTGTCTTGACAACTTTTATACATACCAACCTGGGGAACATTCCATATGAGTGTGATCAAAAGCTGATCAATCCTGTAGGAGGAGAAGCAATTTTCGTGAAATTGCACATGACCCCTCTGTAGCCTCATTCATGGTTGGTGGTGCCACCTGGTGAACAATTTTTGTTGAAATATGTCTTTAGAGTCTTTTTGGTGAGTTAGTATACGAAGAGTAGCGTTTAATTTGACGAGTCACTCAAAAATTTCAGATGCCCATACAATCGTAAATATGACAGGTGGCGCCACTGTCTTGACAACTTTTATGCACACCCACCTGGGGTACATTGTGTGTGAGTTTGACTGAAATCTGATCAATCCTGTAGGAGGAGTAGAGAATTTTGTAAATTGTGGCTGAATGACGGCGGACGGATGAGCTAAAAAAAAACTGGCCACAAGGTATTTGGTAAAACAAACCAAGAGATAAACCATATATGACAGAATTAAGTAAGGCCGTCTTCTGATGCAGCTCAGTGGTTAGTTCGGAGCAACTAATCAAAAGATAGCTCAAATCCCATTTCAGCCCAAGAGGCAGTGCAGACTCGTAGGCCTTGACTGCTCTTTGCTTCAAATGTATTGTGTTCAGAATGTTATTTTGGAAAAAGCTGTTTGCATATCCAGCACATAAATAGAAAGGGACCACCATATGACCATCACTGACAAGATATTCTTTGGGTAATGGATCATCCTCGGCACAGCGGTGACAGTGACATGACAATGACAGTCCTGATATCTCTCTCAGGCTCAGCAAGGTTGCTGGCATTTTTAAACATTTAAACAATTGTGTCCCTCAATCAAAAATCACCAACCGCCAGCATGTGATGAGAAGCGAACCCTGACGGAGGGCTAAAAGAGACCCTGGGAAAAATTAATGGGAAAAGATGAGTGGTAAGTATCTACAGTGCTGAGCGTAAATGAGTGCATCCCCTTTGAAAAGTAACATTTTAAACAATATCTCAATGAACACAAACTATTTCCAAAATGTTGACAAGACAGAGTTTAATATAACATCTGTTTAACTTATAACAGGAAAGTAAGGTTAATAATATAACTTAGATTTCACATTTTTCAGTTTTACTCAAATTAGGGTGGTGCAAAAATGAGTACACCCCACAACAAAAACTACTACATCTAGTACTTTGTACGGCCTCCATGATTTTTAATGACAGCACCAAGTCTTCTAGGCATGGAATGAACAAGTTGGCGACATTTTGCAACATCAATCTTTTTCCATTCTTCAGCAACGACCTCTTTTAGTGACTGGATGCTGAATGGAGAGCGATGCTCAACTTGTCTCTTCAGAATTCCCCATAGGTGTTCGATTGGGTTCAGATCAGGAGACATACTTGGCCACTGAATAACTTTCACCCTGTTCTTCTTTAGAAATCCAACAGTGGCCTTAGATGTGTGTTTAGTCATGTTGGAAAAGTGCACGACGACCAAGGGCACGGAGTGATGGTAGCATCTTCTCTTTCAGTATAGAGCAATACGTCTGTGAATTCATGATGCCATCAATGAAATGCAGCTCCCCGACACCGGCAGCACTCATGCAGCCCCACATAAGGACACTGCCACCACCATGTTTCACTGTAGGCACCACGCATTTTTCTTTGCATTCCTCACCTTTGCGACACCATACAGTTTTTTTTTTAAAGATATTTTTTGGGCTTTTTTCACCTTTATTGGATAGGACAGTGTAGAGACAGGAAATGAGCAGGAGAGAGAGACGGGGAGGGATCAGGAAATGACCTCGGGTCGGAATCGAACCCGAGTCCCCGGATTTATGGTATGGCGCCTTATCCACCTGAGCCACGACGCCCCAAGACGCCATACAGTTTTGAAGCCATCAGTTCCAAAAACATTTATCTTGGTCTCATCACTCCAGAGTATAGAGTCCCAGTAGTCTTCATCTTTGTCAGCATGGGCCCTGGCAAACTCTAGGTGGGCTTTTTTGTGCCTGGGCTTTAGGAGAGGCTTCTTTCGTGGACGGCATCCATGCATGCCATTCAGAGCATTTTTTAACATAGTTACTGGGAGACCAAATGGTCTCCCAGTGGCCAGATTTGGTCTCCTAATCAATGCCAAACCAGCTTCACTGGGAGACCAAATTTTAAACCAAGTTATGTCTTATCATTTGGTTCAATCAGTTGCAATTAATTAACCAAGTACCATGTAAGTATACATTTAACAAGGAAAACTTGGCACCGCATTAACTATGTTGATATTATGCTGGCTGAAACGAGGATTCGTAATGCGGCAATTTGCATCACAGAATATGCCGCAGCGGTGCAGCCGCATGGACTCTGGGGCCTGTGATTGTATTGCCCAGACCAGTTGGTCTCCTAGTGGAAAATCCTTAAAAAATGCTCTGATGCCATTCCTCTGCAGTGTACGCCGTATTGTGACACAGGAAATAGTCACCCCAGTTTGGCTTTCTACTTCTTTAGATAACTTCGTGAACTTGCATGCCGATTTTCTTCAACCCTTCTCATCAGAAGACGCTCCTGTCGAGGTGTTAACTTCCGTGGACGACCTGGACGTCTCTGTGAGATGGCTGCAGTTCCATCTTTCTTAAATTTTTGTACCACTTTTGCTACAGTATTCTGACTGATAAGTAAAGCTTTGCTGATCTTCTTGTAGCCTTCACCTTTGTGGTGGAAAGAAATTATTTTCTTTGGGGAATTCTGAAGAGACAAGTTGAGCATCACTCTCCATCCAGCATCCAGTCACTAAAAGAGGTCGTTGTTGAAGAATGGAAAAAGATCGATGTTGCAAAATGTCGCCAACTTGTTCGTTCCATGCCTAGAAGACTTGGTGCCGTCATTAAAAATCATGGAGGCCATACAAAGTACTAGATGTAGTAGTTTTTGTTGTGGGATGTACTCATTTTTGCACCACCCTAATTTAAGTAAAACTGAAAAATGTGTAATCTAAGTTATATTATTAACCTTACTTTCATGTTATAAGTTAAACAGATGTTATATTAAACTTTGTCTTGTCAACATTTTGGAAATCGTTTGTGTTCATTGAGATATTGTTTAAAATGTTACTTTTCAAAGGGGGTGCACTCATTTACGCTCAGCACTGTAAATGTACACCAACCAGGTAGATGTCCAGCATGAGACCGTCACTGCTGTACTGAGAATAACCCATCAAGGATCCAAATAATATCTGGTCAGTGGAGATCCTATGGGAGACGGTTCCCTTCTGCTGAGAGACAGCATATCGAGTGAGGATTTATGGTGGATAAAATTAACCTGTCAGGAAATGGTGCAAACAGATGTATCCACACGCACTGAAAACAGTGCTTGGTCAATAGGCTAATCTGTTGAATCTTATTGACACTCCTCATGCAACAATTAAAGAAAACCACTTCTTGTACTTCCTTCTTCCCTGGGTCTTATCCCATCGGTAGGCCACGCGCACAAATGTTTATTCAAACAGCACCTATCTGCAGAGAGAAAGCCTGTCTTCTCTGTGAGTGCTGCGGCCGTACGCACACATGCGCAGGCGTCTTATCAGGCCACTGCAGGGAGCTGCATTTGAAATGACTGTGAGCAACGCATAATGAGCCTCTGAAACAGTGCTGCTTCAGCTCACCAGCTGAATCACAGCGAGTCCACAAGCCCAATCCCTACCGCCCCGGGGTTAACCCCTCAAAGTGATGGCAAGCTGAGCTTTCTGTCTGATCTGGGATTTTTTTTTTTTTAGACACAAAATCGTCAGCGTTATATAAGAGCGGTTATTATTACATAATAGGCATTATGTCTTTCTTTGGTTGTTTGGCTTATATGCAAGTCTAAAGCTGTGCATGAATGTATACAGCGCATTGAAAATGCATCATGTGCACCTGCGTGTAAGCATTTGCAAACAGTTGGGCTTCGTTTACATCATCCACTCTGATTCGGTGCCAAAGTTTGATTGAAAGTCTGTTTCATGTAGGTGTCTCGGTTTCGTACAAAATGAATTGCACCGAAATATGATGTGATTCAGTGCAGTGTGGTGCAGTGCAAAGGCAATCGCATGATATCACAAATTAGCATAGTGTTTCAACTAATTGTCTAATTTCCAATCTGGTGTCAGACATTTTTTTAAAGTGCATCGTTTATTCACCCCTCGAAGTAAATTACGGTCTGAAGGACATTACTCAACTACTATTAGTCATATTGCTTTTCACAATTCATCTCCACAAGTGCATTCTGTTGCAAACTAATGGAGCTGATAGCGTCCAATTAAAAATTCTATCAAGCCAATGCAGGCACACAAAGCACCTTTTATCACAGACTAAATAAACAGGTCTAACTTACAGCCATTAGACTTAATACAACAATAAATATTGTATTTGTACCTAAAGTAAACCTTGAAGGGAAGCTTCTGTGATAAATAAACACCTTGACTTGGTTAAAACAGCACAAACATTTTGTCCTGAAATCCTCCTGAAGTCTAATATGACACTAAACTGGGCTGAGAGAAACGGTGTGAGTTAAATCTGATTGAAAAAGTGCAGAGGGAGAAATCATATCCAAGGTGACCATGATGAAAGAGCATTTAGGTTCGGGTTTTGTTTTTTTTTTCTTTGTTGTTTTGACCTAATCTTTTACTACTCTGAGTGTAGACTGTGTGTGCCCAGGGCAGTACCCATCCCTGTCAGTAGAGGACAATATACCCAGAATTCTGGTCAGTTGCTCATTTCATGTTTCATTTCTAATTCCTGATTTGCTCAATATATTAGTATGGGGTTTCATTGCGAAGTCTTGCCATTCATTTGGCTTGTATAAGTAGTTGAGCCATGTTTTTCCTGATTGCTATTTCTGTGCCTTAGGGCGGCATGGTGGTGTAGTGGTTAGCACCGTTGCCTCACAGCTAGAAGGTTCTGGGTTCGAGCCCAGTGGCCGACGAGGGCCTTTCTGTGCGGAGTTTGCATGTTCTCCCCGTGTCTGCGTGGGTTTCCTCCGGGTGCTCCGGTTTCCCCCACAGTCCAAAGACATGCAGGTTAGGTTAACTGGTGACTCTAAATTGACCGTGTGTGTGTGTGTGTGTGTGTGTGTGTGTGTGAATGGTTGTTTGTCTCTATGTGTCAACCCTGTGATGACCTGGCGACTTGTCCAGGGTGTACCCCGCCTCTCTCCCATAGTCAGCTGAGATAGGCTCAAGTTTGCCTGCGACCCTGCACAGGATAAGTGGTTATGGATAATGGATGGATGGATGGGTTTCATTGCAAAGTCTTGCCAGTCATTTAACTTGTGTACAGTGGTGCTTGAAAGTTTGTGAACCCTTTAGAATTTTCTATATTTCTGCATAAATATAACCTAAAACATCATCAGATTTTCACACAAGTCCTAAAAGTAGATAAAGAGAACCCAGTTAAACAAATGAGACAAAAATATTATACTTGGTCATTTATTTATTGAGGAAAATGATCCAATATTACATATCTGTGAGTGGCAGAAGTATGTGAACCTCTAGGATTAGCAGTTAATTTGAAGGTGAATTTAGAGTCAGGTGTTTTCAATCAATGGGATGACAATCAGGTGTGAGTGGGCACCCTGTTTTATTTAAAGAACAGGGATCTATCAAAGTCTGATCTTCACAACACATGTTTGTGGAAGTGTATCATGGCACAAACAAAGGAGATTTCTGAGGACCTCAGAAAAAGCGTCTGCAGTTTGCTAAAGATCACGTGGACAAGCCAGAAGGCTATTGGAAAAAATGTTTTACGGATCGATGAGACCAAAATAGAACTTTTTGGTTTAAATGAGAAGCGTTATGCTTGGAGAAAGGAAACACTGCATTCCAGCATAAGAACCTTATCCCATCTGTGAAACATGGTGGTGGTAGTATCATGGTTTGGGCCTGTTTTGCTGCATCTGGGCCAGGACGGCTTGCCATCATTGATGGAATAATGAATTCTGAATTATACCAGCGAATTCTAAAGGAAAATGTCAGGACATCTGTCCATGAACTGAATCTCAAGAGAAGGTGGGTCATGCAGCAAGACAACGACCCTAAGCACACAAGTCGTTCGAACAAAGAATGGTTCAAGAAGAATAAAGTTAATGTTTTGGAATGGCCAAGTCAAAGTCCTGACCTTAATCCAATGGAAATGTTGTGGAAGGACCTGAAGCGAGCAGTTCATGTGAGGAAACCCACCAACATCCCAGAGTTGAAGCTGTTCTGTACGGAGGAACGGGCTAAAATTCCTCCAAGCCGGTGTGCAGGACTGATCAACAGTTACCGGGAACGTTTAGTTGCAGTTATTAATACACAAGGGGGTCACACCAGATACTGAAAGCAAAGGTTCACATATTTTTGCCACTCACATATATGTACCGTAATATTGGTAATATTGTCTCATTTGTTTAACTGGGTTCTCTTTATCTACTTTTTTTTAACAGAATATAAATATAGAAAATTCTAAAAGGTTCACAAACTTTCAAGCACCACTGTAAGTATTGGTTGCTATTTCTGTGCCTTGATTATTTCTGGTATAATGTATTTGACCATTCCTTGGATTTCCGCTGCATTTTGACAATTAATGCAAATTGTTCACATCATAAGACTCCGTTTACTTGGTCAGTACTTTTCTTCAACAACGTGCAATTATTGGTACTCCCACACATCACTTTCTCCTATGTGCAATACTGGTGCTTGCACTACACCCCCTCCTCCCACCTCCCCACACTACCCCCTGAGACAATTCATGCACATTTTTTTTTCCACCAGATGCCTTTCCTGATGCAACCCTCCTCAGTCTATCCAGGCTTGGGACCAGCACCAAGTATGCACTGGCTTGTGCGATCCCAGTGGCTGGGTCCATCCATCCATCCATCCATCCATTATCCGCAAGTGCTTATCCTGTGCAGGGTCGCAGGCAAGCTGGAGCCTATCCCAGCTGACTACGGGCGAAAGGCGGGGTACACCCTGGACAAGTCGCCAGGTCATCACAGGGCTGACACATAGACACAGACAACCATTCACACTCACATTCACACGTACGCTCAATTTAGAGTCACCAGCTATCCTAACCTGCATGTCTTTGGACTGTGGGGGAAACCGGAGCACCCGGTTGAAACCCACGCGGACACGGGGAGAACATGCAAACTCCGCACAGAAAGGTCCCCATTGGCCGTGAGGTTTGAACCCAGAACCTTCTAGCTGGGAGACAACAGTGCTAACCACTACACCATCACTTATATTCACTTCATAATTCGACTAATTTTTTCACTGGCACTGGCGCCTTGGACCCTTATTGGTCAGGAGGTTAAAAAAAAAAAACCACTCAATATTATGTAGCACTTTTCTGAAAAGTTTTTCAACTTCGTATACTCGAGAAAAAATACCAGCCATTTTAAAAGCACTCCATCCATCTTCCCGTAGGATTACAGGTAAAATGTGTGCTGGTGGTTGAAACAAAAACTCCAAGTGTGAAAGCACTCTAAAGGCATTTCTTGAAGCATCAGTAAACAAACAAATGAATGAACACAAAAAGATTTTCAGTATTGTTTCATAAATTTTAGATTAGTAAAATTCCATTTTTTACCGAATAACGCACATCACTATCAGAACAACACTAAAATTACCCACTAATCCGTTCTTACCTTTTGTTCGATCTTCTCAGAGTTCAGCTTCTTGGCCTCCACCATGGCCTGAAGCTTTTCATACTCAACAGGTTTGTATTTGTTGAGTCCCAGTTCGTCCTTTACTTTCTGTGTCAGCTTCTCTGAATTGGACACCACATAGACAACCATCACACACCATAAACCTCTTTACAAAGTGGAGCAAAGTGTCAGTCTCGACCAGCAACTTCTGTAGCCTTCATTTATGAGTGCTGGTTGAGTCTTGGATGTACATTATCATCTGACTGGTTCTCTAGATAATTACAGTGCCTTGCATAAATATTTACTCCCCTTGATTTTTTTGGACTTCATTGGGATTATTATTCTTTTTTACCATCAGTCTACATGAACCCAGGTTGCTTCTTGGGGAAGTCATGGCCTAAAGGTTACAGAAGCAGCTTTGGTACCAAGAAGTTGCTGGTTCAATTCCTTCAACTAGCAAGAATGGCTGAAGTGCCCTTGATCAATGCACCCAACCCCCTAACTCCCCAGGCTACCCTGGGTACGTTGTACGTTCCTCTGGATAAGAGCTTCTGCTATGTAAATGCTTGTAATGTAATGATGAATGTGCTTCAGTGAAGGAAGAACCCAGAGTTCTTCTGTGTAAAATAGACTGGGGCTTATAGATGACAAGCTTCAATCTTACATTTTTTTTAAATTATGCTTAATGGAATGTTCCAAGTTTGGGATATTGTGTTTTACAACCAATCCCTATTGATATTTTTCCAGAACTTTGTCTTGGACTTGTTTTGATGCCTCCTTGGTCTTTATAATGCTGTTTGATTAGGTAGATTCTTTCACAAACTCTGGGTTCTTCCAGGAATAGGTGTGATTATATTGACATTATGTGACACTTTATCCCTCCATCCATCCATTACCTGTAGCCGCTTATCCTGTGCAGGGTCGTGGGGAAGCTGGAGCTATCCCAGCTGACTATGTGTGAGAGGTGGGGTACATCCTGGACAAGTCACCAGATCGTCGCAGGGTTTGTGACACTTTAATGGAATGCAAATTGACTCAAATCAACAAATTATGTGATATCTGATGACCCAGAACTGATTCAGATGTTTCACGGCAACTTCACTTTAGTAGGTTATTTAGATTTATGGTACATCATCCCAAAGTAAGTCCAGGTTGTAACACCGCAAGATGTGGAAAAGTCAAGGGGAGTGAATACTTATGCAAGGCACTGTAAATAAGAATGTGCCTCATTTTACGAAAAACAGTTGAATATTTCACAGTGTATAGACGGACTATAATTGAAGAGTTTGGTTCCAAAACCATTTTCAAGTGCCATTTTCAAAAAAATCAAGTTCCCGCCAAAACATGTTTGGCATTTGATCGCTAATCAAAGTTACAAAAGCAATTTTATGCAAAATGCAACATCCACCATATTTCTCTGCATTGTATATCCCCTTTCTTTCCAAAACACGACATACACCACTACGGATTTTTCACAGAATAAGATTTCTCCGCTCGACCAATCACATCCCATCATTTAAATACGGAAACAGTAATAGCAGCTCCCACTGACTGTCAACATCACCGAGAATCCCCGTCTTTCAGTGATATTTTGAACGAAATAAACAAAACTTTTTATTTGTGTGTGTGTGTGGACAGAATCTCATCTCATCTCATTATCTCTAGCCGCTTTATCCTGTTCTACAGGGTCGCAGGCAAGCTGGAGCCTATCCCAGCTGACTACGGGCGAAAGGCGGGGTACACCCTGGACAAGTCGCCAGGTCATCACAGGGCTGACACATAGACACAGACAACCATTCACACTCACATTCACACCTACGCTCAATTTAGAGTCACCAGTTAACCTAACCTGCATGTCTTTGGACTGTGGGGGAAACCGGAGCACCCGGAGGAAACCCACGCGGACACGGGGAGAACATGCAAACTCCGCACAGAAAGGCCCTCGCCGGCCCCGGGGCTCGAACCCGGACCTTCTTGCTGTGAGGCGACAGCGCTAACCACTACACCACTGTGCCGTCTGGAGAGAATCTTTATTATCTTAATGTTTTATATTATTATTCCAGCAGAGAATGTGGTCCAATGTTATTTTCCACATTGAGCCCCCTGATTCCTCCTGGGATTTAAATATACCACTTAAAACACAGTTCTGTGTAAAAGTCTTAGGGACATGTAAAGAAATGCTGTAGACCACAAATGGCTTAAAAATAATGAAATTAAATGAAATGCTTCAACATTAAAAAAATACATTATAAAACAGTACTCAGTCAGCCATAATAAATGGAACAAAGTCGATATTTGGTGTGAGACGACCCTTTGGTTTAAAAAAAAGAGGCAGTAGTCTGAGGTCCAGTGAGTGCAGTTTTATGCGGAAATGAGCTGTAGGTTTTACTGAGTGTCTTACAGAACCAGCCACAGTTCTTCTGGACACTTTGACTCACACTCACTTCTTCATTTTGCACCAAAACCCGAAAAGTGCTCTCTTATATAAATATGCTGCTCAGATACAAATTTTTATTTTCTGTAATGTTTAATTTTGGACTAAAAAACAAACATTTGGACTCTAACATGTTTTTGTAATGTTTTGACTTGATAATGTAAAAGTCATAAAAGAAGAAATCGATAAAGTTTGTATGAAAAAAAATAGGGCGCCTTAGACTTTTGCACAGTACTGTATATATTTAGGCACTCCCTAAAAGCGGAGCTCCCAATGAGTGTAAAATGTGTTGCTAAATAATCCAATGTTATTTTTTAACAAGCAAATTAATAATAAGTGCTGGATAAAAAAAAAATATATATATCTATCTTATGGAAATAAATACATGTTATTTCCCAGCTGGGAGGTCCGTATGGTGAAATACCGTGACCGAGGTCTTGAAAGTACTGAGCGAGGCCCTCTGGGCCGAGGTCAGTATTCAAGGCCGAGGTCACGGTATTTCACCATACGGACCGACCTTAAGCTGGTAAATAATATATAAATTTTTTTCTTTACCAAATTCTAATAGAAAACGAGAGCGCCCGAAAGGGAAAACCGAGCCGAGCCGCCATTTTGAATCCTCATTCACGGCTGTAATGCAAATGGCTTCCTCCTCGGTATACAAGTGCACTTCCATGGCAGGAAAAAACTACATTTTGCCGCCTATGTAGTCCCCTATTTATACAAAATTGAGTCATTCAGGATTCAGCCATGTTTTTGCTCGGCGTTAGCAACAGTTACAGGTTTTTAGCTTTCTCCTGAAATGTTTTCTTTTATTTCTTCTTCCTCAGGGTAGTAAAACTTGTTTTCGCTGTGAAGACCGTCATTATCGCTATCCATGCTGTAAAATTAATGCTATTCTCCTGAGAAATGCTGGCAAAAATTTATAAGATTTTTTATCTCATCTCATTATCTGTAGCCGCTTTATCCTGTTCTACAGGGTCGCAGGCAAGCTGGAGCCTATCCCAGCTGACTACGGGCGAAAGGCGGGGTACACCCTGGATAAGTCGCCAGGTCATCACAGGGCTGACACATAGACACAGACAACCATTCACACTCACATTCACACCTACGCTCAATTTAGAGTCACCAGTTAACCTAACCTGCATGTCTTTGGACTGTGGGGGAAACCGGAGCACCCGGAGGAAACCCACGCGGACACGGGGAGAACATGCAAACTCCGCACAGAAAGGCCCTCGCCGGCCACGGGGCTTGAACCCGGACCTTCTTGCTGTGAGGCGACAGCGCTAACCACTACACCACCGTGCCGCCCAAGATTTTTGATAATCTTATAAATAAATCTTATAAAAAAAAGATAAATGTTGACAAAAAATGCTACTATGTTGTTTTTTGTTGTGAACGAGCAAGTCACCAGAGGTCCATAACCAGGGTCCGTATCGTAGGATAAGGACCCGCTCGCCAGCCAATCAGAGCGCAGGATTTGATGGAAACCGGACCGCGAAAAAAATAAAGATACTTATTTCTTTGTCCAGTGGTCAAGTGTTTATGAGAGACAATGCCTTACACTTACGATCATCGCAAAAAGCATCAAAAATATTCTCTTCGGTATGGAGCGTCACTCCACTATGAGTGTTGCTGTACATGCTGTACAAGGCGTCCAATCATACTCATACATGCTGTACAGGACATAATCATACCCATGATTGCTGATGGCATCTGTGATAACATGAATTATGATTCGCAATGACAGTCTTATGATGTGACGTTCAGCCAGACATTCTGTCATGGTCACTTCTGATGCCTGTTATATGATATAATGATGTAGTTATGATAAGGCACTGGCAGCAGGGGGCTTTTTGGTGCAATGTGGCAGATGAACCCAACAGGGTCAATGGTACACCACCAGATGGCGTGCGGAAGAGCCACTCAAATGGCCAACGAATGGCATCACTCAGCAAGTCAGTTGTCACTGCAGGGTAACTTCCATACCCGTCAGGTCTGTGGCACTTTTGTGCACCACTTGGCATCAGGTCTGGAGGTCTAGAAAGACAACACGATGGGGGCATGACATGGTTTGTCTTACCTTACTGTGCAAGGTGCTTCATTAGGCCTTATGTTGCTCTGGTGTGGGCCTCGTGGCCCGTCTGCATTTCTGTGCATCCTAATGAAGCAGTCTTCATCGCTGGTGATGGACAGCTGACAACAAGGTGTCCAAACTTCTAAATTCATTGTTCAGAATAAAAAGTTTGTCCTTCAAAAAAAAAAAAAAAAAGGATAGATTGGACACGACAAGATGAACATTATGTGGGAAAATCTGTGGTCCAGTATAAAAGATGGTTCAAGTTCACAGGCTGTCATGTGTGTCATCATCACGACAAGAAGATTTCTCAACCTCTCCTGACTCATCTCTGATTAATGCCCTCCTTGCCCGGTCTTTCAATTTTGGTGGGTGGCCTTCTCTTGTCAGGTTTATAGTGGTGCCATATTCTTTCCATTTTGCTATAATGGATTTAATGGCGCTCCGTGGGATATTCAAAGTTTTTATAACCCAACCCTGATCTATACTTCTCCACAACTTTGTCTCTGACCTGTTTGGAGGCTCCTTGGTTTTCATGTTGCTTGTTTAGTAGTGTTGCAGAGTCAGGGTCCTTCCAGAACAGGGTGATTTATATAGACATCATGTGACAGATCATGTGACACTGATTGTACACAGTTGGAGTTTAATCAGCTAATTATTATGTGATTTATGAAGTGAATTGGTTGGACCAGCTCTTATTTAGGGGTTTCACATGAAAGGGGGTGAATACTTATGCACACTACAGATTTCTGTTTTTTCATCTTAATTATTGTGTCACAATAATAAAACAATTTTTAAAAAAAACAATTTTCACCTTTAAAGTGGTCGGCATGCTGTGTAAATCAAATGGTGCTAACGCTCCAAAAATCCATTTTAATTCCAGCTTGTAATGCGACAAAACAGGACAAACACCGGGGGGGGGGGGGGGGGTACTTTTGCAAGACACTGTATCTTCCATCAAGGTTTGTAAGTCTTCAGCTAAGCACCCGGCATCATCTGCTAACTGATCAATGCATGTCTTCTCAGGATAACCAACTGGGGTTACAAGGGTCTCCATAGAAGGACATCACGAACAACATCATCTTTGAATTACCAGCTAGGTGTAGTCTTCACTCTCGAAGAACACAAGTTACTCTTGGAAGGTTTCCATAGAGCTCTTCAATTGTTGGCTGTGTTCTCCAGTCAACATTTAAAGGAACAGTCCACCGTATTTCCATAATGAAATATGCTCTTATCTGAATTGAGACGAGCTGCTCCGTACCTCTCCGAGCTTTGCGCGACCTCCCAGTCAGTCAGACGCAGTCAGACGCGCTGTCACTCCTGTTAGCAATGTAGCTAGGCTCAGTATGGCCAATGGTATTTTTTGGGGCTGTAGTTAGATGCGACCAAACTCTTCCGCGTTTTTCCTGTTTACATAGGTTTATATGAGCAGTGATATGAAACAAGTTCAGTTACACAAATTGAAACGTGGCAATTTTCTATGCTATGGAAAGTCCGCACTATAATGACAGGCGTACTAACACCTTCTGCGCGCTTCGGCAGCACATTGATATCTGAGCTCTGTATCAATGTGCTGCCGAAGCGCGCAGAAGGTGTTAGTACGCCTGTCATTATAGTGCGGACTTTCCATAGCATAGAAAATCGCTACGTTTCAATTTGTGTAACTGAACTTGTTTCATATCACTGCTCATATAAACCTATGTAAACAGGAAAAACGCGGAAGAGTTTGGTCGCATCTAACTACAGCCCCAAAAAATACCATTGGCCATGCTGAGCCTAGCTACATTGCTAACAGGAGTGACAGCGCGTCTGACTGCGTCTGACTGACTGGGAGGTCGCGCAAAGCTCGGAGAGGTACGGAGCAGCTCGTCTCAATTCAGATAAGAGCACATTTCATTATGGAAGTACGGTGGACTGTTCCTTTAAACTGTCTCTTATCCTTTTTGTGTACGTCCCATCGAAAACTTATTCTCGTTGGCGGGTCAGAGTCCATGATGTTGAGCCATACAGTAGCACAGTTGATCTAAACAACTCCCATTTCAGATCTTTAGGGAGATTCGACTTCCAAATATTGTCCAAGCTTTGACTTTTCGTCTCTCTGTATCTTTTTCAGAGGATTGTATATTACTGCCAGGATCCACAAAATCATCAACAGAATTGATCGATACTCATCATCGTGTGCATAGATCAACTTTACTTCTTGTTTCTAATTATATTTCACACAATTTTTCTATTTTTAAAAATAAGTTTTCATTGATGTAATGGATATATTGCATTTTGGAAAAAAATAACATTTAAAAAAAAAATTAAATTAAAAAAATCTCAATCTAAATTTGCATTTTTAATGTTATTACAACCACACAGTTTTATATTAAAGTTTCAAACAGAAAATAGTGGTTTTCACGCTACCTTTTTTTTAAAGAAAAATTTTTCTCAAGTTTATTACAGTGTTTATTATCGTGTTTTGGAACCAAACTCTTCATTCGTATATTTCAGACAAAACAGTCAGATCTACCCAATTCTATAAAGATATTAAACAGTTATTCCATGAAATCAAGTCGTACATGTGCTGATAGCTGACGAGGAGCATAGCACCGAGTTGTCTATAAGCCATGTAGGACGAGATTGAGTGGAATAACTGTTTTATTCTATCCATGTTCACTGGATTTTGAGAAACAGAACATTTTTATTGTTATTTTTTGCAAATTTGATCAATAAAAACTTTATATAAAATGTCCGACAAAATCCTTTCCGTTTAGAATGTAAACAAACCGGCGAAATGACAGGAGCAATTTGTGAAAAATGCGATGATGATGATGATAATAATAATAATAACAATTGAAAAATAAAAAAAAATACGTTCTTACGATCAAATACTTTCATTCCATATTTTGTTGCTTTTTTGTATTTTTGGGGGTTTTCTTCTTCTTCTTTAGGGTTGTCTTGGTGGTTGGCAAACCAACTTAAAGGCGTGTTACCGCCACCGACTGGGCTGGAGTGTGGAAAAGGAGATATTGGAGATATTCTTCTTTGAGCTATTTCTCATCTCATCTCATTATCTGTAGCCGCTTTATCCTGTTCTACAGGGTCGCAGGCAAGCTGGAGCCTATCCCAGCTGACTACGGGCGAAAGGCGGGGTACACCCTGGACAAGTCGCCAGGTCATCACAGGGCTGACACATCGACACAGACAACCATTCACACTCACATTCACACCTACGCTCAATTTAGAGTCACCAGTTAACCTAACCTGCATGTCTTTGGACTGTGGGGGAAACCGGAGCACCCGGAGGAAACCCACGCGGACACGGGGAGAACATGCAAACTCCGCACAGAAAGGCCCTCGCCGGCCCCGGGGCTCGAACCCCGGACCTTCTTGCTGTTAGGCGACAGCACTAACCACTACACCACCGTGCCGCCCTGAGCTATTTCTGTTTCTTTTAAATACTTGATAACAATTTTTTTTTGGGGGGGGGGTGTTTTCGAGTCGAGTTTTTATTCCGTCATCGGTTGGTTCACTAACACGCGCCGCCATTTTGTTTTTCTCTACTCAAGGTATATGAGCTGATAGCCTAGTAGTAGAGTAGCCAATCAGATTGCTCATATCCAGTGAATGTGGATAGAAAAATGACATTTATATGGATGGAATACAGAAAATGATAGACCTATAGTATTTAGAAATAGTTACAGCTGTCAGCTTTTAGTGATTTCCAGGGAAGAAAAAAAATACAGCGATGTCCGAAAGGCACTCCATCTCTCAGTAGTTGCTCATCCAGGCCTGCACTTCATTCGGTGTTAGCGCTGACAACGGCACAATAATCAGCCCATTTTCAAATTGCTCTGTGCACAGGCTGCAGGTCACGTTTGCTTGAGACACTGCTTCAGGAGCACCTACACTTGAATCTAATCTTCCTGAGTGAAAAGGGAAAGAGTGTGGAAGTCCTTTTGTTCTCCTTACCTACATCCTCAGCACGGTGACTCGACAGAAAGGCACGCAGGTCTCTCCCACTCATCTCTCGCTGAAACACATGACAGTGAATTCATGAATTTCACACACGGGGATATGTATATGACAGGCGAATTAAAGCATTATCACAGGCACCCGTAGATTGTAGGAGGAAGGTCAGAGGACCATCCCAAATCCCTTCACGTTTCTGCAGCTGCAGTAATCAGCTTATTGTGAGGGATTAAAAGTAACACGGAGAAAGTTAACCGAGAAGCAGTCGCCTACACACAAGCAAGCAGCAATCTTTCAGAATACAGCAGAAAATAAAAGTGTGATGAGTTATTCTAACTTTAAACAGTGTATGATTTGGTGTTTCTTCATTGATACAGATAGTGATATAGAAGAGAGATAGAAAACACTTTTCTTGAAATAAAGTGTCTCTGCTTTGAGATTATAAATGCTCATATCTTACACTATTGCATTCCTGTTGTATGAACATCATAACAGCAGCCAGAAGGAACTCATTTCCCTCCGACGCACACTGCTGAGATACACATTGCCTCATCTCTCAGACGACAAAAACAGACATTAGGTGTTTTCCAAACGCTTAAAGAGCCTTGAATGGAGCCAGCAGGGTTCGAATAATGAATTCATTTGTGTGTATTTGATTATGGCCGATAGGGACGTATAAGCCATTAAGATATTTCTCTTAATCTCCATATTGCACTGAGTTAATGATTTCTTTGAGATGCACAAATGTGTGTGTGTGTGTGTGTGTGTGTGTTGTATGTGGTTAAGACCTAATAAGGTTCTTTCAGACTAAGTGATGACATGGATAGAGCAGGGGATAATGGCTATTTCAGTAAAAGTGTGTATTATTATTATTTTTATTTTTATGGATCGCTCTACCCACAGCGACTAGAAGAACGCGTCGCTAGCTATTAAGTTGAATGTAACTAAATAATGGCTGAAATAAATGACAACCAGTACTTGCTGAAAAATTAGCCTGCTTTTAAATAAATACTTCATAATGCACAAATAAGTTGCTGCTATTAGGTGAATTCTTGTTTCTGTACACGATATTAAGACACAATACGTGCAGTAAATGTCTCCATTTGCATTTGAATGATTTGTGGAACTCTGCAACCAAAATTGCACACAAAAGCACTACAGAGTATGAACGTTACAGTCAGTGCAGTTATGTAAATAGATGGATTATTAAATACGCAGGCTGTTCATTTTACGGGGTGGCATAGTGGTGTAGTGGTTAGCACTGTGGCCTCACAGCAAGAAGGTTCTGGGTTTGAGCCCAGCGGCTGAAAGGGGCCTTTCTGTGCGGAGTTTGCATGTTCTCCTCGTGTCCGCGTGGGTTTCCTCCGGGTGCTCCGGTTTCCCCCACAGTCCAAAGACATGCAGGTTAGGTTAACTGGTGACTCTAATGCCGCTTTTCCACTACAAACGCGGCTGAGTCGGGCTGAGCCGTGCCGTGCTGAGTCGAGCTGAGTGGGGCTGTTGGAGTTGCATTTCGACTACAACCGCGCTGAACCGTGCTGGCTGGAAGTGGGTGGACACATTGGGTGGAGTTAGCGAAAGTGGGTGGACGTCAGGTGATGTCGTTAAGCAGCGCAAACAGTGACATCAGTGAGCTTTTAAGCGGTAGTCTCACGACCCGAATAGTAAACAATAAACATGGAGGACATGGAGTCGTTAGTGTTGCTGGTCTTGGTGCTGTGGCTTGTTGTCACCGACAACGCGGACAGATACTGGCAAGAGCGTATAGATGAGGCGAGGCGCATAAGGCTTCAGAAATTCTCGTAATTCGTAATTCTTCTCCTTCCGGGTTTGCGGTGTTTACAGATCCCAGCGCGCTCGCAGGGTGTGTGTGGGCATGTGAGGACACTCCTCCTCACCAATCAGTGCACAGGGGAGTGTCTGCTCACGCCCCCAACCTCACTCGGCTTGCTTTGGCTCGCTTCAGCCCCACTCCAAAACGGTGAGAGTTTTAGGGGCTAAGCAGGGCTGAAGCGAGCTGAGTCGTGCTGATTTTTGGTAGTCGAAACGCGAGCCGTGTCGGGCTGAAGTGAGCTGAAGCGAGCTGAAGTGAGCTGAAAAAGGGTAGTGGAAAAGGGCCATAAATTGACCGTAGGTGTGAATGTGAGTGTGAATGGTTGTTTGTGAGTGTGAATGTGTCAGCCCTGCAATGATCTGGCGACTTGTCCAGGGTGTACCCCGCCTTTCGCCCGTAGTCAGCTGGGATAGGCTCCAGCTCGCCCAGGATGCTGCACAGGATAAGTGGTTACAGATGATGGATGGATGGATAATAAATAGAATCGAATATAGAATGCAATAATAGAATAGACAGATATAATAAAAAGAACAGGATATAGAATCAAATATAGAATGTAATAAAAACAATAGAATACAGACAGAGCTAAATAAGGGCAATTGCTCGAAAAAGAGAGCAACAAACAAGAAGAATTGTATATAAACTAGTGGTGTGTGTAAACTAGTGGTGTGTGTAAACCAGGGGTGTGTGTAAACCAGGGGTGTATATAAATCGGGATGTGTGTAAACCAGGTGTGTGTGTAAATTAGTTGTGTGTGTAAACCAGGGGTGTGTGTAAATTAGTGGTGTATATAAACCAGAGGTGTGTGTAAACTAGTGGTGTATATAAACCAGGGGTGTGTGTAAACTAGTGGTGTATATAAACCAGGGGTGTGTATAAACTAGTGGTGTGTGTAAACCAGGGGTGTGTGTAAACTAGTGGTGTGTGTATGCCAAGCGGTGTGTGTATGCCAAGTGGTGTGTGTAAACCAGGGGTGTGTATAAATTACTGGTGTGTGTAAACCAGGGGTGTGTGTAAATTACTGGTGTGTGTAAACCAGGGGTGTGTGTAAATTACTGGTGTGTGTAAACCAGGGGTGTGTGTAAATTACTGGTGTGTGTAAACCAGGGGTGTGTGTAAATTACTGGTGTGTGTAAACCAGGGGTGTGTGTAAATTACTGGTGTGTGTAAACCAGGGGTGTGTGTAAATTACTGGTGTGTGTAAACCAGGGGTGTGTGTAAATTACTGGTGTGTGTAAACCAGGGGTGTGTGTAAATTACTGGTGTGTGTAAACCAGGGGTGTGTGTAAATTACTGGTGTGTATAAACCAGGGGTGTATATAAACCAGGGGTGTGTGTAAACCAGGGGTGTGTGTAAACCAGGGGTGTGTGTAAATTAGTGGTGTATATAAATCGGGGCGTGTATGCCAAATGGTGTGTGTATGCCAAGTGGTGTATATAAACCAGGGGTGTGTATAAACTAGTGGTGTGTGTAAACCAGGGGTGTGTGTATGCCAAGCGGTGTGTGTATGTCAAGTGGTGTGTGTAAACCAGGGGTGTGTGTAAATTACTGGTGTGTGTAAACCAGGGGTGTGTGTAAATTACTGGTGTGTGTAAACCAGGGGTGTGTGTAAATTACTGGTGTGTGTAAACCAGGGGTGTGTGTAAATTACTGGTGTGTGTAAACCAGGGGTGTGTGTAAATTACTGGTGTGTGTAAACCAGGGGTGTGTGTAAATTACTGGTGTGTGTAAACCAGGGGTGTGTGTAAATTACTGGTGTGTGTAAACCAGGGGTGTGTGTAAATTACTGGTGTGTGTAAACCAGGGGTGTGTGTAAATTACTGGTGTGTGTAAACCAGGGGTGTGTGTAAACCAGGGGTGTATATAAATCGGGGCGTGTATGCCAAATGGTGTGTGTATGCCAAGTGGTGTATATAAACCAGGGGTGTGTATAAACTAGTGGTGTGTGTAAACCAGGGGTGTATTTAAACTAGTGGTGTGTGTAAAATAGGGGTGTGTGTAAATTAGTGGTGTATATAAACTAGTGGTGTGTGTAAACCAGGGGTGTGTGTATGCCAAGTGGTGTGTGTATGCCTAGTGGTGTGTGTAAACCAGGGGTGTGTGTAAACTAGCGGTGTATATAAAACCAGGGGTGTGTATGCCAAGTGGTGTGTGTAAACCAGGGGTGTGTATAAACTAGTGGTGTGTGTAAACCAGGGGTGTGTGTAAACCAGGGGTGTGTATAAACTAGTGGTGTGTGTAAACCAGGGGTGTGTGTAAATTAGTGGTGTGTGTAAACCAGGGGTGTGTATAAACTAGTGGTGTGTGTAAACCAGGGGTGTGTGTAAATTAGTGGTGTGTGTAAACCAGGGGTGTGTGTATAAACTAGTGCTGTGCGTAAATTAGTGTTGTAGAGCCATAAAGTGACACACTGGTTCTCTTCGAGTCTTAATGGTCTTTTGTTTTGACCATGGCTTAAAGCCTTAATTATATTTTTATAATATTTTTATTGTCTTCCAGGTTACAAATCAGAAATATAAATCGACAACTGCACCTTCAATTTAACCAACAACACTTATAACAGTAAGTACGATTGTATAGTAAAGCTTAAATATGGATTAATACCAGTGTTATAAAAGATTAAAGGTTTATAAAGTGAGTCTGTCCCTTTCACAGGCTTACCTTCCAACTCCAAACTCCATCCGCAAACAAGCCAGTCGGTGTACAAGACGTAACCATGGAGACGGCTGTTCCTCTCCTATTGGCTCATTTCACATACACACGCGCGCGCACACATACGTCCTGTCCAATCCGATGGAAGCTCGTTCTTGTTTGGTCCAATCACAGCGGGGCGTGGGATGGTCCGGAGCGCAGTGACGTCATGCAGACGCGTGCAGCTCTGGAGTGGAAGCGGGGCAGAAAGAGAGAGGAGGAGGAGGAGGAATCGCCTCAGCGCTACAGTCCGGTCCGGTCCGGTCCAGCGGTGGAGTTCGGGCTCTCTGTGCAGAAGCAGGACTTTGCAGCGCGTTTCATAAACCCGGCGTCGGGTTTCCCTGCTTTTGAAGTGTTTCTCCGGATGGAGCTGCTGTGACTCCGAGCCTGCACTGCATTAAAGTGTCCTGTGGAAGGTAGGGAGTTCCTGCCGCAGCTTTATGCGCTTTAAAAGTGTGTAAGTTTCCGAGCCGCGGCCGGAGGGGAGTCCGGGTCGGTTGAGGGTGTGTGTGGGGGTCAGTGTGGCTCTTGAATCACCGTGTGTTGAGTGAATCTCGGTGGTTTGTGAGGTTTCTGTGGTAAATTGTTTTTGACCGTTATTTATTCCGTTGCGGAAACTGAGCGCGCGCGCCTCACACTTCTGAGAGTTGAATATTGACTGGTTTGGCTCGCGGGTGAGAGCGCGCGCGACCTCAGTGAATAGCCAGGTGCGCCGCGCGCGCTGGAATCCGAGGAACGCGAGACTGCTTAAAAAAAGGCGGGGGGAGGAGGAGTAGGAGGGGGCGGAGCTTTCCCCGCTTTATACTCTTTATACTGTTCTTTCCAGGAAACCCAGGTTTGGCATTATAACCTGATCTGGCTCTTATTTTCCTCATCATTTCATTTTACACACCTGAACTGGCCTCCTGGATTCATTAGCAGGAATGAACTCTTCGAGTGGATTTAAAATTTTACAGAAAAATGGACTACAAACTAAAAACAAAAATGAACCTGTGCTGCAAGAGAGAGGAAGAAAGAAGGGTGCAGAGGGGTGGCGGTACTGCGCGTCAGCTCCCGAGTCCAGGGTTCCAGCGTATTCTGAGGAGTGTGGACTTTCTCAGTGTTCTTGTGGGCTCGTTTTGGGTTCTCTGGTTTCCTTCATCCTTCTCAGAACCGTCCACATCCCTGTTTGTGGATTGGCTGTGCTCAGTGTCGTAGTCGAGTCACTAAACCCCGAATCTGAGTCAAGTCCATCCATCCATCCATACATTATCTGTAGCTGCTTATCCTGTTCTACAGGGTCGCAGGCAAGCTGGATCCTATCCCAGCTGACTATGGGCGAGAGGCGGGGTAAACCCTGGACAAGTAGTCGAGTCGCTAAACCTCGAGTTCAAGTCAAGTCCGTCTATCCATCCATCCATCCATTATCTGTAGGCAAGCTGGATCCTATCCCAGCTGACTATGGGTGAGAGGCGGGGTACACCCTGGACAAGTAGTCGAGTCACTAAACCTCGAGTCCAAGTCAAGTCCATCCATCCATCCATTATCTGTAGTCAAGCTGGATCCTATCCCAGCTGACTATGGGCGAGAGGCGGGGTAAACCCTGGACAAGTAGTCGAGTCACTAAACTTCGAGTCCAAGTCAAGTCCATCCATCCATTATCTGTAGCCACTTATCCTGTTCTACAGGGTCGCAGGCAAGCTGGAGCCTATCCCAGCTGACTATGGGTGAGAGGCGGGGTACACCCTGGACAAGTAGTCGAGTCACTAAACCTCGAGTCCAAGTCAAGTCCATCCATCCATTATCTGTAGCCACTTATCCTGTTCTACAGGGTCGCAGGCAAGCTGGGGCCTATCCCAGCTGACTATGGGCGAGAGGCGGGGTACAGCCTGGACAGGTAGTCGAGTCACTAAACTTCGAGTCAAGTCCATCCATCTGTAGCCACTTATCCTGTTCTACAGGGTTGCGAGCAAGCTGGAGCCTATCCCAGCTGACTATGGGTGAGGTCCAGGGTGTACCCTGTCTAAGTAGTCGAGTCACTAAACTTTGGGTCCGAGTCAAGTCCGTCCATCCATCCATTATCTGTAGCTGCTTATCCTGTTCTACAGGGTCGCAGGCAAGCTGGATCCTATCCCAGCTGACTATGAGCGAGAGGTGGGGTACACCCTGGACAAGTCATCAAATCATCACAGGGCTGACACAGAGACAAACAACCATTCACATTCACACCTACAGTCAATTTAGAGCCACCAATTAGCCTAACCTGCAGGTCTTTGGACTGTGGGGGAAACCGGAGCACCCGGAGGAAACCCACACAGACACGGGGAGAACGTGCAAACTCCACACAGAAAAGCCCTCGCCAGCTGCTGAGCTCAAACCCAGGACCTTCTTGCTGTGAGGCAACAGTGCTAACCGCTACACCACTCTGCCACCCTGAGTTAAATCCAAGTCATTAAAAAAAAATTCAGAGTCTGAGAACAAGACTCCAACCGCACCGTTTGACGGTGGCTGTTTCTTTACCATTAACATTCGTTTGTTCCTGAACAGGTGAATGTGCTTCTCTTTATCAGGGAGTGTGAAGTATTCTGTCAGAGATGGTTGGGAGACGGATGTAAGTGCAGAAGGTGTGTTTATTAATACAAGTGAAGACACGTAAACAATTCAGAACGGCAGGCAAAATCATAAAATGGTGAAACAGGCAATAGGTTGAGCGAGGCACAAACAGGCTCGGCAGAATCAAAGACGAGAAACAGGAAATCAGGAAACCAAACAAGGAGATAAGGCTCGGTAATGTATCAGCAACGCAACTCAATACTTCGCAAAGTAAGTGTGTTTCCACAGTTTTTATATCGGCACGCTGATTGCGCCTTAATCGTGTGCAGGTGCGAGTCGTTTACAATGTGCGCACAAGAGTCCACTTGATGCGCGCTCTGTCCAGAACGCACCCGAGAGTCTATTTGATGCACAGGTGTGACACTCTTGCACGAAATTAGTATGACAATTAATATAGATATAAATATCTTATGCCAGATTATTTTGGCATGTTACAAAGAATAAAGAAAAAATCAGAGTCCTCGTATCCAATTCACGAGTCCGAATGCAGTTAATGCGCGAGTCCGAGTCTTCGGTGCTCAAGTCCTTAAAATTAGGACATGAGTCAGACTCGAGTACTACAAGCCTGGCTGTGCTTTATAGCCTGTCGGGGTGAATGAATGAGAGTGTGCTCTGATTCGTACCCCGTGCTCCCAGGATAGACCACCACCCACTCTGATCATGATAAAAAGATTACTGAAGATCAGTATGATGCTACTATCTGGTTATTGACAGATATTCATCAGTACTAATCAGATCAGCTTATCAGATGAAATAAAATAGCACCACTGGTGTAAATATTGGGGGGGAAAAAAAGGTCTGTAACCTGGTTATTCTCGACTGTTAAAAAAAGAACTGATATCAGTTTTAACATCGTAATGTCAGAATGAACAAAGGGCAAGGCTTATTTGATTGACAAGCTGTCAGAATGCATCGTTGTGCCTCAAGAGATCCTGAGTTCAGACCCCATCGATGCATCAGCTGCCCTTAGCCGGGAGTCCAAGACAACGACAGTAGCTGTACTGTCAGGGTGGGAGGGGCATACTCTTTCTCCCCTGTCAATCACAGCAACATGAGGTAATCACATGTCATAAATCTGTGAGTTCATGTATGCAGAAGAGGGCGGATAGTTCCTCGTTCCTCTAGTGTGTTACACTGCCTGTGACTGTATTTTCCACGGTTTTCGTCCTACCGGGTTGGTAGCTATCATATGATGGATAACAGAGAACTAACTGGGATCGGCTTAGGATTGGCCAAGACTAAAATTAGGGAGGGAAAAAATGTGTCATGGGGTCGTCTGTACAACATGAACATGGTGATAGCTATCTGACAGTCGCTAGTGAGAGAACAGCAGAAGTCATGTCAGTGTGTAAACTCGCTGTGGCATTCCAGAGAGCTGTGTGCACACTGCTTTTTAAATTTTTTTTTTAATAATCTAGTTTTTGTTTCAATTTCATTGTTTTGCAATAAAGTGGATTCTTGTTATGGCGTGCTTATTACATAAATGGGAAAATGATGGAATTACTGTGGTAGAAAAGGAATAAAACGCATCAGAATGTCCTGTTATTTGAAATTATTATCCATCCAGGACACTTTTTCGATGGAATAACAGCATGTGTTCTATTCCCTTCTAGCAGATTTCAGTCATTTGGTTTGATAGCATGCAATATTGTTAGCATATCACTTATCCTACATGTACTACGTCACTCTGTCCAATGGTGAACGAGCATTGAATATGGTTTGATATTGCATGGTTGTCAAGGCAACATGACATCAGACGTCGGAGCTGATACGAATATCCAGTATGAGAGTTTTCTGCTGTGCATGCGCACAAGCATTTCTGTGTTCGCCAGGAAAGAGAAAGATATGTTGAACACCCGAAAGGCTACCAAAACCTGATTAGATATTCTTCATGTATGTTTGCAGGAGAAAAACATACCAACGGACATCGAAAAACTGGAAAAGAGACATGTTGGAGATGTAAAACTTCTGCACTAGCGAGTGACTGTGACAATTTGTAAATAAATAAACATGGCTGCCAGGTTTGCTTCGTTAAAAACGGAAGACTTGAAAGAGAAAGATACGTCGGACACCCGAAAGGAGTGTCTATGTATAATAGTAATAATAAAAATAAACAATATTGGCTGGCTTTTTTTATGGTATATCGGATATATTCCACTCGTCTTCGACTCGTTCAATATCATGCTCGCTGAATGGAATATATCTGATATACCATGAAAAAAGCCAGCCAATATTATTTAAATAGTCAGCTTCAGGGTGGTAACAGGCTACATCGTTTCCGATAACAGAATGCCCCTGTTGTGTTTTATTTCTCTTCTACCGAAGCAGTTTGCCAATTAGTAAGATTTCTCTTAAAGTTAAGAAGACAAAATGCTCAGCTTGTCAGATTTAACAATAAACTAGAAAGCACAAATTCCGTTGTCTTTAAGACTTTCCTATGGCGGAAACCTCACTGACACCCCAGAAACTCCTTCCGTAAAGAAATGTTAAATAAACATCTCTTTACAGACGTCATCAGGACACGAATGACTGTGCTTTTGTTTGCTTTAAAAAAAAAAGACGGTTTAATCCATTTAGACTCTGTGACTATATGTAGCCTTATAGTCCATCTGAGACTTTAACAGCGTCGTTATGTAAGCACAGCGGTTGACCTGCCGACGATTATGTCACGGCGTCCCAGAGTTTAACGAAAGGGAGTGTGACAGAATTGTTGGAGCAGGATTGGAGAACCGTGGGTCTCGACATACCCCGATAGACATAAGAACTGGACTGCTGTGCAGTGAAATGCTGAATGAAAGGACAAAAGTCACTTTTTACGAAGGTCTGACTTGTTTGCGAGAGCTGTAAAGGGGTTGGGAGTACGGAGGATCGGTTTTATGGCTGTGTAGGTTCTAGCGGCGTTTCCCCAAATCCCTTTTCGTCTGCTCTGCACATTTTCTCTCTAACACACCCTCTTGTTAATGAGCCACTGAGGTGAGGTAAAGCAGGGGAAACTCCACCGCACTAGGGTGGTGTGGACTATAAACTGGCTTAAATGGCTTTTAATAATATGTCGTGCAGGTAGTAGTTATCTTCTTTCTGTCTCTTTTCTCAGGGCAGTGGTTAAATGAGTACTCGTTTTTCCATCTAATCTCTGTCTACCACATCTGGAGCGATATGCGCAGCTTCTAAACATTTCCCTGCTAGAAATTCGGCAACAGTGAGTCAGGAAAAATGGAGACTGGTGTTAATTTTCAGACTTTGGATGTTTATCGACATGATTTGAAGAATCTACAGACTGAACAGGACTCATGGAGAAGAGTTAAAGAGAAACGAGGCCTTATTGCCGTCTGTCTGTGAGTGCCGTCACCTCCGACTCTGGGGTGTTCAAGCACAGCATAGCAGAACACAAGCTATTAAAAATATAGATAACCAGAAACCTAAACGTGTCAATCCTAATATAATATAATTTGTTCAGAAGTTTTAGTTCGTACACAATCTGTACTAGCGGTGTAAAGGTGATGATTCACGGGGCAACTTTTTGGGCAATGTTGCCGGAAACGGGCAACCAGGTGAGACACGGGGCAACTAACCCTTTTCCACCAAATCAGTTCCAGGGCTGGTTCGGGGCTGGTGCTGGTTCACAACTCGTTCAACTTGCGAGCCAGCTGAGAACCAGTTTGCTTTTCCATAGCTCGCGGTGCTAAGGGGAGCCACGTCATTACGTCGCTGTATACGTCAGTTACGTCTCTGTATACGTCAGTTACGTCGCTGCGTTTGCATAAACCTTGGCGCGAATATCGAAGCAACAACAACACAGAGAAGAAGAAGCAGCAACAACAATAATGGATGACTTCGCGTTTGTACAGCTGCTGCTTCTCGGCGCTTAAAAATGGCAACCTTTCACGGTCTTGCGATTGTTGTTGGTCTTAACAAACACCCCCCCCCCCCCCCCCCCCCCCCCCCCCCCCCCGCTGACGTAAGCGGTTCTCTCTTCTGGCCCAGCAGAGAGTTGGTGCTAGCCTGGAACCGGTTTTTGTGGCCCCAGAGCCAGCTCTTTGTCAGTGGAAACAGAAAACCCGGTTCCAAACTAAGCACTGGCCCCGAACCAGCCCTGGAACTGTTTTGGTGGAAAAGGGGCATATTTAGAGCAACAGACAATTGGCAACAACCAATCAGATCAGAGCAAATCTATTGCCATGGAGACAGACGCCGCAAAAATGGACACTGAAACATGTCTTGGCTTCAGCCTTTATTTATTTCGCTCAAGTAAGGATCACTTCTGGAACAAAACTGAATAGATCCTCTGGTCAAAAGATAATTTGCCATTATTTTAACATTTATAAGGCAAAATAACCATGTTTTAAACCTCTGTAAAAATGATCCTAACCTCAATCACATATGCTACAACTAATAACTGACACATGTATCACAAAAACATCATTTAATTCTCATCGCAGCAAAAAAGACAAAAGGACATGGACCATGAGATGGCTGCTGAGGAGAAAAAGGGTGTGGCAGAGCTCCTGAAAGGCTTTTTCTTTCTTTCCTTCCTTCCTTCCTTCCTTCCTTCCTTCCTTCCTTCCTTCCATCCATCCATCCATCCATCCATCCATCCGGAAGTTTGTACTATTTTGCTCTCGGGTTCCACAAGTAGTCGTGCTCTGGATGTGAATTAGATCAGACGATAAGTTCGACAATCTCTATTACAACTCACAAAAAAAAGAGCTGTCCATCACTTTTAACTTGACGCAAGAAAGCTAACGTTATCCCTATGTTGCTAGCAATAACTTTCAGCTAACTATGTTAGCAAAAATGACTGCTAGTTACCAAAATCCCATTCAATCTCTATGGAGATTCAATCAATGTCTTAATTCCAGCCTGAGCATAGAAATAGATTTCTGTTGGTTCAGCATTTGATGAGGTGAATTCACCACTTTGGGTTTAAACATAATATCACAACTTCCCGCCATTAAAAGATACAAGTCGTGTCTGTTTTTCTTCGCTCCACTGTTGTTGAGACGCCGCCATCTTTGTTGAAAATTTCAGAAGCTCTCACTCAGGTGGTCATGTGATTCTCTGCTAGCACTCTGATTGATTGGATGATCTTAATAATAAAAAGTTGCCCAAAATGATCAGAATTGTTCAGATAGAAATGATGATGTCCAATCTCAATGGGAAAGTGTCAAAGCGCAGTTGCCCGGCAACACCGCTCAAAAAGTTTCCCCGTGTGTCATCACCTTAACATCACAATTCGATTTGATTCACAATATTCATTATTCGATTCAATTTGATTCTCAGAATATTTTAACAAAATTTGAATGAATGGAAAATGCTGGTTGAAACGACATATGCAAAACAATGTGCGTTTTTGTAAAAAAAAAAAGAAAAATTGCAATGAAGAGGTTTAATATTGTGAACAAAATGTACACCAGGTTCACTATATCTTTAAAACGAATGCATTTATTAACTCTCCCAAACAATGTTTCTGACCTGAGGAAAATGATCGCTTGAATAATAATCATGTCTGTAGCAGCTCCTGACATGCTGTTTTTAACCAGAGATAAAGCTCCAAAGTGGCTAAAACGCCCATCTTCTGCGACCTCTTTCTCACTTTCTCAGGGGCTGTAGATTGCAGCGGTGCAGGCCTGGAGTCTGAAAGTTACTGAAGAGCTCTTTTTGATTTGTAATAACGTGGTCGTGTAACCTATAATGCGTGTCGGTGGTTGTGATCCAGAGCTATCGGTCAGTACGCTGTCTATATATTTGAACTCTGCAGGTCGCGCAGGTTTGGCCCTCCGGTGTTCAAACAGTGCCAGTGCGTTACATGTAGAATTAATAGAATGCTGATTTCCACGCACATTTCTATAACGCACATCACATTTGTGCATCATGATGCATCATGCCACAATGTATCATCCCACCCTTAATGTATACCATAAATGTGTTTGATAGAAGGTACATACAGAACTGAAAGCTGTGTTCAGTTTAACACTCGGCTGTGGATAATAACACGATGGGCGTTGCTGCTGGCAGCTTGTAACCTTGGTGTATTACTGCTACATATCTGCAGGACTGAGGTGGAAATTCACGCACCGGCCACTTTATTAGGAACTCTCTCACCTGCGGTTTGATGCAGTTCTGTAATCAGCCAATCCCTTGACTGCAGCACGACGCATCAAATCATGCAGATATAAATCAAGAGCTTCAGTTAACGTTCATTGTTCGAACATCAGAACGGGGAAAAATTGTGATCTCAAAGTGTGACTCGCTTTCACTGTAGCATGGGTGTTGGTTTGAGCCGCATGGACTGGTTTGAGTATTTCAGAAACGGCTGACCTCCTGGGGTTTTCACACACAACAGTCTCTAGAGTTGAGACAGAATGGTGCGAAAAACAAAAAACATCGAGTGAGTGACTGACAGTTCTGTGAATGGAAACAAACACCTTATTGATAAGAGAGGTCAGAGAAAAATGGCCAAGGGTAGGTTTCCTGATAACGTTGCCCTTTAGGGCTAAAGAGCGAGTTGAGAGACTCTCTTAAAGCAGATACGCAGAACCATGGCCTCACTTTTTGTTTATAAATGCCTTGAGACCTCAAGAATGGCACAGGAATAGTTTTAAGCGTGAACAATAAATCTAATATAGTAATTTTTACGATTAAAGTGATTCATGTAGGTAGCGGTTTGAGTGAATGACCTTGACATCTGTGTCATCACAGCAGGAAATCTATCGGTCTCATCGCCATTTCCGCTATAGACCCTTTTCAGTCACGTGACCTTCGTAAACGCGACCACCATTTTGGACATGTAGCGGACTTCGGCTCGAATTGGTTTGAATGCGAGGAAGGCGACAAACGGAGAACATACAAGAAAAAGGAGCGAGATGCAGAAAATACCTTCGCTATTCAGCGACGTAGGGCATTTACAGGGCGAGCAGAGGGAGAAATAACAACAGTAACGACACATTAGCAACGGCGTACAGAAATAACGGTTTATGGCACAGACCCTTTCGGTTCTCGCTCATCTAGCTGCTACAATGACTGCTTAGACTGCAACAATAATACCTAACACACATTTAAGTATCCGTCGTAAAGACGTGAAACTCGTCGAGTGACGAGTGTGTTCACTGATAAGCTAACACAATCTAAAAGTAGACATACCATCACACTGCCCTGGCGCTGTGTACAGTTTACCTTCTACGGTTTGTGCACTCGCTATTTGCCATTACTTTCTCCAACCGTTGTTACAGATTACAGGGAACGGCCTGGATTTAAGAGACAAATACATGTTCCTCTTGTTTTGAACACTTAGCAGTGCTTAATTTGTAAAGTGGGAGGTCCCGGAGCGCAGAGGATGAGCGGCTCCGGTGCAGAAAAAAAGGGGGGGAAGGGGGGCGCTGCGCTGCGCTTCTGGGCATGTTTTGCAATAACACTGCAAATTAAGTTCATCTGCAGATATTTTGTGGATGTCGTTTCATGAGAGAAATCACCAACAAGACAGATATCAAAATCAGACATTAACGCTAAATAAACTTGCATTTTTTTATTTAATTATTTGTGGTTTTTTTTGGTTACATAGTCAAAAGAGGTGTCGGATCACCGGATCCAGTGTAAATAGCTGCCGGAGCCAACGCCCGAGGTTCCGGAGCGCGCTCCGGCTTGCTCCCCCTCAAATTAAGTGCTGTTTGTAGGACACTGCCTCTGATCTGTCCTACAGTCTACCAACAGCAAAGGAACACAACTCTAGCTAATGTCGTTAGCTAATAGCTACTACAGAAGAACAAAGAGGTTACAATGGGTTATTTTAACCTATTTGGTTACACACTCGCCGCCACAGAATGTTAACAGCAATGTAATGCCTTTTCTGGCTAATTTTATTCGTCTTACCTCCAACAAAGTGGTCACTACACAAGCGTTGGTATGCCGAGGGCTGCCAATCTTTCCTGTTTATGGCCGCTATCCATCTTCTCCGTCGGGATCCGATAAAATGATAACCCTTGCCTTGTTTGTTGATGGTTACTACATCCAGGTGCACAACAATATAGTGGCATGATGGAAGTCTTGCTGAAAATAAACACTTTCTTTGCTGCCGTTCCTCAATGCTGGCTGTGGTAAACTACTGGTAGTACATGTCCAAAATGGCGGCTGCGTTTGTCGTGACGTCACGTGAAAAGGGTCTATACTAAAACACAGAGCTGACGGCAACTCCGATCCTCCATTTTGAGCTAATTTATCGCCATGCCACGTAGATATGTTGCTGGTGGGTGCAGCAACACGACAGAAGGTGGATTTACGTTGCATTCATAGCCCAATAATGTTCAAACTGCAAAGATTTGGATGCGTTTTGCGAGAAAAATGTTCACGGGCACATTTTACTGAGGACTCGTACGAAACCTCTGATCTGTCAAGGAACGTTGGCTCGTATTGAAAGAGGGTGCAGTACCAACAATTAAAGGAAAAGAAAACTACAAGAAAAGGAAAGTAAGTTCAGTTGCACCAGTTCTCCTGGAGTGCGAGCTGAGCAGTAATGGTGGAGTACTCAGTATGGAGAACGAGTGGACCAGTCGTCAGATTTCTCCGCTGGATGTGTCCCCCCCCGGGATATGCTTGCCTCAGCAGCTGACTTGTTACTATCGGATTCACTTTCTGATGATTCGAACTGATATGGTTCTACATGTATAGCAGTAGCATGTACACACACTCCAATTTTAGGACTATCACAGTCAGATGTACAACCCCGATTCCAAAAAAGTTGGGACAAAGTACAAATTGTAAATAAAAACGGAATGCAATGATGTGGAAGTTTCAAAATTCCATATTTTATTCAGAATAGAACATGATGACATATCAAATGTTTAAACTGAGAAAATGTATCATTTAAAGAGAAAAATTAGGTGATTTTTAAATTTCATGACAACAACACATCTCAAAAAAGTTGGGACAAGGCCATGTTTACCACTGTGAGGCCATGTTCACAACAGTCTGTAAATGTCTGGGGACTGAGGAGACAAGTTGCTGAAGTTTAGGGATAGGAATGTTAACCCATTCTTGTCTAATGTAGGATTCTAGTTGCTCAACTGTCTTAGGTCTTTTTTGTCGTATCTTCCGTTTTATGATGCGCCAAATGTTTTCTATGGGTGAAAGATCTGGACTGCAGGCTGGCCAGTTCAGTACCCGGACCCTTCTTCTACGCAGCCATGATGCTGTAATTGATGCAGTATGTGGTTTGGCATTGTCATGTTGGAAAATGCAAGGTCTTCCCTGAAAGAGACGTCGTCTGGATGGGAGCATATGTTGCTCTAGAACCTGGATATACCTTTCAGCATTGATGGTGTCTTTCCAGATGTGTAAGCTGCCCATGCCACACGCACTAATGCAACCCCATACCATCAGAGATGCAGGCTTCTGAACTGAGCGCTGATAACAACTCGGGTCGTCCTTCTCCTCTTTAGTCCGAATGACACGGCGTCCCTGATTTCCATAAAGAACTTCAAATTTTGATTCGTCTGACCACAGAACAGTTTTCCACTTTGCCACAGTCCATTTTAAATGAGCCTTGGCCCAGAGAAGACGTCTGCGCTTCTGGATCATGTTTAGATACGGCTTCTTCTTTGAACTATAGAGTTTTAGCTGGCAACGGCGGATGGCACGGTGAATTGTGTTCACAGATAATGTTGTCTGGAAATATTCCTGAGCCCATTTTGTGATTTCCAATACAGAAGCATGCCTGTATGTGATGCAGTGCCGTCTAAGGGCCCGAAGATCACGGGCACCCAGTATGGTTTTCCGGCCTTGACCCTTACGCACAGAGATTCTTCCAGATTCTCTGAATCTTTTGATGATATTATGCACTGTAGATGATGATATGTTCAAACTCTTTGCAATTTTACACTGTCGAACTCCTTTCTGATATTGCTCCACTATTTGTCAGTGCAGAATTAGGGGGATTGGTGATCCTCTTCCCATCTTTACTTCTGAGAGCCACTGCCACTCCAAGATGCTCTTTTTATACCCAGTCATGTTCATGACCTATTGCCAATTGACCTAATGAGTTGCAATTTGGTCCTCCGGCTGTTCCTTTTTTGTACCTTTGAACTTTTCCAGCCTCTTATTGCCCCTGTCCCAACTTTTTTGAGATGTGTTGCTGTCATGAAATTTCAGATGAGCCAATATTTGGCATGAAATTTCAAAATGTCTCACTTTCGACATTTGATATGTTGTCTATGTTCTATTGTGAATACAATATCAGTTTTTGAGATTTGTAAATTATTGCATTCCGTTTTTATTTACAATTTGTACTTTGTCCCAACTTTTTTGGAATCGGGGTTGTATTACTATCTGAGGAATCTCCGATAAATCCGAACGAAGAGGCCATTGCAACCGCTCTTGCCTGCCGAGTCTGGCTTTGGTCTATAGCACCAGTTACCGCTATGACGTCACGCACTCAGGGCTGGCTGGCTCAGCAGGGCAGCTCGAATGTTGACTTTGCGGTCAATTTTAACACTCAGATATATATATTTTTTATTCCCAATTATGCAGCGTACAAGAGTCAAGAATGGAGATACTATCCGCTCAGAAATGTATTTAAAAATAAAGGTTCGGCGTATCTCCTTTAAGCAACGGACGTCGTCTCTGAACGTGGTTTTCCCGAACTCACTTGTAAGAAGGAGTCTGAAGAGCATCTTTGCAATGCGTGTCCCAGATATAGTTGCTAAAGGCATTCGTACTATAGTCGCTGAAGGCATTAGTAGTTGCTAAATCCAGTCGATGAGGTCACATGGCGTTCATTTGTTAACAAAAAAAAAAGAAAGAAATATAAAGTGTTTAAAACAGGGTGGCACGGTGGTGTAGTGGTTAGCACTGTCGCCTCACAGCAAGAAGGTTCTGGGTTTGAGCCCAGCGGCTGAAAGTGGCCTTTCTGTGTGGAGAGACATGCAGGTTAGGATAATTGGTGGCTCTAAATTGACTGTAGGTGTGAAGGTGTGTGAATGGTTGTTTGTCTCTATGTGTCGGCCCTGTGGTGACTTGGTGACTCGTCCAGGGTGAACCCCGCCTCTCACCCATAGTCAGCTGGGATAGGCTCCAGCCCGCCCGCGACCCTGCACAGGATAAGCCGCTATGGATAACGGATGGATGGATGGGTTTGAAATATGTTAATATATCATATCGTCATTAAGCGTTACATATATAATGTGGTAATTTGGGCAAGATATTATTCCAGCTGTGTTTTTAATTAAACGAAGAAACGTTTACGCAAAAGAATGAGCAAATAAGCTAAATAATTAAGTAAACTTTGTTTGGGTGGGGGATTAAAAGGAAACCACGTTCAGTTCAGATTCGCTTGGAATGGAAGTGAAGTGGTATCTGTTGTTTTGGCTTTGGTAAAATTTGCCCTGTCTGACACATTCATATACATATTGACGGAAATAAAGTATTAAAAATTAGATTCCGAGCTTGTGATTTGAAAGCTTTTACGTTGAATTTCCGCTGTTAGTCTCCTGAACAAAGTCCTTCGCCCTCAGCTGCCTTGCTACACGCTGGCATCGTGCCCGGTCCGGATGTAAACGGCTTTGAGTAAAAAAAAGTGTCTGAATAAACGTAAAGGTCATTTTCAGCGTCGTTTGTGTCACGGTGCTATTTTCAGGTGTACAAAACAATTGAGAGAAGCAGGTAGTGTGTTTTTGCACAGATTGGGCTGCTGGGGGGGAAAAAGCAGCAGGGTTTTATTTATTTGTTTGTTTGTTTATTTATTTTTAAGCTGGTGTCTGAAACAATATTCAGTAGTTTGTGCTCATCGAGATTATTTTTCTTTTACACAATGAAATAATGCTTTGCATCAGCACTTTATAACTTAAAGGAAGTTGCGTGTGGAAATAGAAATGTTAATCGCGATAGTGAAAGGTAAGTATTTTTCAATTCTTCTATTGTTTTCTCTCTTTTTTTGGCACAGGACTGGGGGTGTGATGGTTGATAATTGTTAGAGCAGCAAAAATGTGTAGTGCTGTTCCTGTGATGTGTAACATATATCTCACTGATTATAATAAGTCCTTTATTATCGAGGATGCACAAACTGATACGAGTTTAAAAGCTGTATCAGTTTCAGATTTTTAAATCTCATCGACTGTTTTATATCATGAACGTGGATGATTTTGTTTGACACAACATAGACACAACCTGTGTAAGGTAACACTTTGCCTAAATCAACAGCCATGCGTGTTACTCCATGCTCTGAGGTTTGATATCAGTATTTTTTCCTGTTTCTTTTCCTTTCCAAGAGCGCAGAAGCGTCGCTCATGCAGCGTTTCAGCTCCCAAGTGTGGTTTCAGTTATCTAATCTTTCCAGTCTGTTGTTTCATCTCAATATGAACTCAGGAGTTGTTTTGTTCCCTTGTCGATCGTGTGGATTTTTATCAAGTGAGTATTGTGTGACTCGTATTGAACTTATTTTGACCTGTGCATTTGACCTCTTGCACTTAGCATCTGGTCATGTGACCTTTGAGAAAGTCTGAAATAAATCTGGATATCCTGTATTTATATAGAGATTACAAATCTGTGTATCTGCCTGACGGGTATAGTGTAAATAGAGATGGGCGATATGGCACACATATCAACATCGTGATCCTCGAAGGCATGTTTATGATGTATGGTGTATCATAGTATTTCTCACAGGCTGGCAGCAGTGCTGTAGGATGAAAATAATGAAATATAAAATATGTAGAAATACATTTTGAAGGATTATGCTTTCGCATCACAGCGTCTACACAACATCAGTCAGTGTGTAATTAATTATAAAATAAAAAACCTAATAAAGATTTCCACGATATCGCATAAAAATGTATTGTGATGTAATTTATCACGGTATTCGGTGTTGTATCGTCAGTCCTAAATGTAATATTAGAGGAACATCTGCTTTGTTTTTTTTTTTATTTAAAGGTTGCACTGGTAGGATTGCATCCAATTTCGTTGTGCAATGTGCAATGACAGATATATTCTCATTCTAATATATTCTAATATTATACTTTATTGATTTATTTTTGGAAATGCATTTTGCAGAGAGCCTTATGCATACAGTATAATGAAATTTAAATGGAAAATATAATTTTCAAACATTGCTCAGGAGAAATCAAATGTGGCATCTTTTGAGTATTTGTGCATCAGACTTACTTTTCCAGAAAAGTCTCTGATACAGGTTGGTTGTCTGTCTGTCTGTCTACCTATCTATCTCTGTCTGTCTGTCTGCCGATCTATCTGTCTGTCTGTATGTATGTCTGTGTACTAGGGCTGTAACGATATGTGAATCGAAATCGCGATACGCAGAGCCACGATCCGTATTGCGATACAAGAAGGCAGAATCGCGGTACACCCTTTCAAACTTCTCCTCAGCCCAAAAACAGAGGCGCTTCCAAACTTCAATTTATGAATACTTTACTTTTTATTTAAATTACATTTTAAACTTACTTAAATTGGGCGGCACGGTGGTGTAGTGGTTAGCGCTGTCGCCTCACAGCAAGAAGGTCCTGGGCTCGAGCCCCGGGGCCGGCGAGGGCCTTTCTGTGTGGAGTTTGCATGTTCTCCCCGTGTCCGCGTGGGTTTCCTCCGGGTGCTCCGGTTTCCCCCACAGTCCAAAGACATGCAGGTTAGGTTAACTGGTGACTCTAAATTGAGCGTAGGTATGAAATGTGAGTGTGAATGGTTGTCTGTGTCTATGTGTCAGCCCTGTGATGACCTGGCGACTTGTCCAGGGTGTACCCCGCCTTTCGCCCGTAGTCAGCTGGGATAGGCTCCAGCTTGCCTGCGACCCTGTAGAAGGATAAAGTGGCTAGAGATAATGAGATGAGACTTACTTAAATTACTTTTATTTTTTTATATCTATTAGTAAGTCGTTTTTTCGCCGACCTGCGACAATCTTCTGCGAGTCATGCAACGTCCACACTCGCCACTGGCAGAGCATTCATTTCTTTTAAGCGGTCGCCATTCTGGTTGCGACGCGGGGAGCGAATCTGTAAACAAGCAGCTCATTGGCTGGCTAGGTGTGCCACAAGCCAATCACAATCACTTGACCGGAAAGGCATGCAGTGTTGCCAGATTGGGCAGGTTTAGGTGCTTTTTGGCTGGTTTTGAACATATTTTGGGGTGGAAAACGTTAGCAATATCTGGCAACACTGAAGGCATGTCTGCTTGGGCGGAAGCCTTCTGCGGCAGTTACATTTTGACACGCGAGCAATGTTTCACCATAAAAATTCCGTAATTTCCATCTGTTTTCCGCGATCACAGAAAATCATTGGCCCTATGAGAGTGAGACAGTGAGAGAGCCACCCCCCCAAAAAAAAAATCTTAACGGATTTACACGATTTGGAAAAATGACTTTTTCAGAACCGAAAAAAACAGAGCTTCCGGCTCAACAGTATTATTTTGAGAAATAAAACAATCTTTGGATATACATTTGTTCATTTTTGCATACATATTACTCATTCTCTGCAGTGGTCTGAATTATTTGTTATTAAATAGTTAATGTAAGTAAGTAAATGTTAATAAGTCAAATTTACTACTTTAAAAAAACATTTTAAAAAAATCGTGGGCGTATCGAATCGTGGGTCAAAAATCGCGATACGAATCAAATCGTGAGTTGGGTGTATCGTTACAGCCCTACTGTGTACCTGTCTGTCTGTCTCTCTGTCTGTCTATCTCTGTCTGTCTATCTCTCTCTCTGCCTGCCTATCTGTCTGCCTGTCTATCTATCTATGTCTGTCTCTCTCTCTCTCTCTCTCTCTCTCTCTCTCTCTCTCTCTCTCTCTCTCTGTCTGCCTGTCTATCTATCTCTGTCTGTCTCTCTCTCTCTCTGTCTGTCTGCCTGTCGATCTATCTCTGTCTGTCTCTCTCTCTCTGTCTCTGTCTTTCTGCCCATCTGTCTATCTATCTGCCTGTCTGTCAGTCACAAGTGAATTAGGAGTTGAGAAACAGTGAGACTTCCCTCCATGACTCCTCCTTCCTGGAGACAGCAGGTCAGTGTAGCTGTCGTAACGAGTTCCCTGAAGGTATCAAACATGCTTGATATTCTTCAAGAAAAAATTGACAGTCGCTGACTTTTCGCAGCAATATCGCCGCGTGTTCGTGTCTTTGCGATAACGAAGTGATCACCTCCAAAGGCTAAGCCAATCCCCGCCCGCGAAGTAGTCACGTGATTTCCATGTGACTTACATCCCCCTCCCCAAATCGCCCACTGGTCGCAGATAACGCGCACACGCAGCTACCCAAGAGGGGAAATTTGCATCCAGAAATCGCAATACGCTTGCGACGAGAAGTCGCCCGTGTGCGCCGGGCTTGAGAAACGTTTCAAAATATCAGCACATAAAATCCATCTTTGAAAAACAAATGCGGATGTAAGCGCGTTTCTGTCGCGACCCGATCTGTAAATCATGTAGGGTCGCAGCCCCTGGTTCGGGAATCCCTGATTAGACGATATAGTTCTTTAATTACATTGCTTTGGCTTTGATTAGAGTAAAAGCATGCACTCAAAGCATTTCAGTGAAACTGAAAACCATGACTTTGGAGTGTTGTTTTCCTTTGTTCTTCCTCACAGCGATGTGACCTAGCAGCCCACGTTAAAGCTGCTGATGTTATTCCACCATTAAGCTTTCACTAACTGGCCGTACGCCACACATCAGTATGCAACAGGATCCGCTTATCTTGGCCAACGTCCAGATCTAGACAACCTCAATGAAGCCACCAAACGGCATGCTTTTGCATAACCTGCTCCGAAATGCGATCTCACTTCTGTTTACGTTTATGGTTCTGTTTAGCGACGTATTTTTGGACCACTCCGTTTATGATCATCATAAAGGTGTCAGTGCCGTACGTCACGGCACGCCTCGGTGTAAATCCAACAGCACGCTGTCATTTATAAGCTACTGTTAAAGAACAGCATGACAATAAGACTCAAACATGTATCGCTCGTTGTCACTTGTGGACAGCTGAGGCCATGTCCAAGATGGAAATCATCTTCCACTGCGTTTGTTCCAGCCCTTTTCTTCCTGCCGTATGTGTGTTTCAAGCTGAAATGATGCGTTTCCATAGCAAGGTCAGTCGCAAACATTTCTTTGTCAAGCGCACTTTGGTTTTCTCAGTCATTTCAGAGGCACGCACGCGCGTGTGTGTGTGTGTGTGTCTTGTGAGAAGTTCTCCTCGTGGTACACATCATGCCCTTTACTTCCATCGCAGGAATGTGACTAGCAACAAAGGGCAGTCAAAAAAAGACAGAAACATCTTTATAGGACTTTAGTTTCATAATATTTCCACCGTTTTTCTGCGACAGTAAATGTTTTTGTGAGAATATTCGAGCCTTATCAACGGCGCAAACAGGAGCTTTTTTTTTGACAGGAAGTTGAGATTGGAATGTATATTATAAAGCGTAGCTGTACGTCTCCGCTCCACAGCTCTTTTGCATTTTATACCCTAATTTACTGCATTGTGTCTCATCTTTGCCATGCCATTGTTAGTTGGATTTTTCTTCTCCTCTCCAAATGAAGGCAGAACTAAATCTCTCTCTCTCTCTCTCTCTGTAAATCCTGTTACTGAAGATGGGGTTTGAGCATAAAAAGAAGTGTTTCTTGCTCGTGCTCGTCTCTTTTGTTGTCCCAGATCGCTGTGATTGTTCAGCCGTGCACTGAGGCCAGTTTAGATCTAACAGGAACTGACAAGAGTCGAAGAGTTCAGCAGTTCTTCACATCCTCCACTTTTTATCCTCTACTTTCATGCCATTGTTTTCAACATTACAGTGACAAACGGAAAAAAAACCTTACATATTCACTAACGGTTATTCTACAAAATCGAGTCATACATGACTCGCTATAATCCATGTACGATGAGACCGAGTGGAATAACTGTTTTATTTTATCCGCATTCAGTGGATTTTGAGAAACAAAGCATTTTTATTTTTTGCAAATTCGATCAATAAAAGGAATCAAAGATCACCGCTCATCTGTGGCAAGGTGCAGGATTAAGTGAAAACTTTGAGTAAATAGAATACAAATCCGCACACTTGAAGTCTGTGCAATAATTTCTTAACTGAGATAAATTTGGTCAATAAAAACTTTATATAAAATGTCCAACGAAATCATTTCTGCTTAGGCGGACATCTTAAAAACCTATCGATGGCGGCACGAATTGACTTTAGTGTTGTTTTTTTGTAGAAAGTGCCGTCTCGCAGCTTTAGACATTTATTTAATTCTTTCTTGGACATTTCAGTTCTGTAATTTTCAAACTTCTCTGAGCTATTGAGCCCGTCAAACAAAAATTCAACAAATTTTAATGCTTAAAGATGAAGAATGTAAACAAACCAGCGAAATGACAGGAGCAATTTGTGGAAAATGCTATAATAATAATTCTTGAAAAAAATACATTCTTATTATCAAAATACTTTAACTTCATACTTTGTTACTTTTTTTTTTTATTCCCCCGCTCAAACGAAGTTTAGCGGAGGATATAGAAACGGGTTCTGTCTGGTCACGTTTTTGTTTCCGGCCCGTATCTTTAAAACTACTGAAGATATCTTTATGAAACTTTATATACATATCAAGCAACATGTGAACTGGTGCCTTTTGCTATTTTGGATTTTTGAAAAAAAAAGTACTGTATTTTTCAAATTTTTACATTAAAAAAATAGATTTTGACTTATGCCGCTTTTCCACTACCAACGCGGCTGAGTTGGGCTGAGCCGTGCCGTGCTGAGTCGGGCTGAGTCGAGCTGAGTGGGGCTGTTGGAGTTGCATTTCGACTACAACCGCGCTGAACCGTGCTGGCTGGAAGTGGGTGGACACATTGGGTGGAGTTAGCGAAAGTGGGTGGACGTCACGTGATGTCGTTAGGCAGCGCAAACAGTGACATCAGTGACCTTTTAAGCGGTAGTCTCACGACCCGGATAGTAAACAATAAACATGGAGGACATGGAGTCGTTAGTGTTGCTGGTCTTGGTGCTGTGGCTTGTTGTCACCGACAACGCCAACAGATACTGGCAAGAGCGTATAGATGAGGCGAGGCGCATAAGGCTTCAGAAATTCTCGTAATTCGTAATTCTCCTTCTTCCGGGTTTACGGTGTTTACAGATCCCAGCGCGCTCGCGGGGCATGTGTGGGCATGTGAGGACACTCCTCTTCACCAATCAGTGCACAGGGGAATGTCTCCTCACGCCCCTAGCCCCACTCGGCTCGGTTTGGCTTGCTTCAGCCCCACTCCAAAACCGTGCGAGTTTTGGGCACTGAGTAGGGCTGAAGCGAGCCGAGTCGTGCTGCTCTGAGGTAGTCGAAACGCGAGCCGTGTCGGGCTGAAGTGAGCTGAAAAAGGGTAGTGGAAAAGGGCCAATAGTTTCTAAGAGCAACGTTTGTCTCTGGAGCATACTGTATATCCAAAACTCTTCATGATACGGATTTGAAACTCGGTTTACATGTTAACAAGGTGATGTAGATGTGCCTTTTCATACTAAGAAATTTGAGAAATTTTAATTTTTCATTACAGACTTAGTCTTAGAGGTAGGTTTTGTTTCCGGAGCAGAACTTGAAAATTATGAGTGGTTTGGTCTTGAAAGTTGGTGTATGTGTTGATTTAAGTAATGTATTTGTGCCTTTTGATGCTAAGAAATGTGAGAAATGTAAATTTTTAGCTCACCTGGACCAAAGGTCCGGTGGGTTTATGCCATGGGCTGCTGAGGTCAGTGTAAAGAGGTCGGGCTGGTGTCCTGCAGCACAACTTGAAAAATGTGACGAATAATATCTTGAAACTTGGTATAGAGTTGGTATATCGGGTGCGGGATATAGATGACTCTGTCTTCTTGTTTTGCTTTTGAGTAGTTTTTATTTTGTCCTCGGTTGGTTCAGCAACAGGTGGCACGGTGGTGTAGTGGTTAGCGCTGTCGCCTCACAGCAAGAAGGTCCGGGTTCGAGCCCCGTGGCCGGCGAGGGCCTTTCTGTGTGGAGTTTGCATGTTCTCCCCGTGTCCGCGTGGGTTTCCTCCGGGTGCTCCGGTTTCCCCCACAGTCCAAAGACATGCAGGTTAGGTTAACTGGTGACTCTAAATTGAGCGTAGGTGTGAATGTGAGTGTGAATGGTTGTCTGTGTCTATGTGTCAGCCCTGTGATGACCTGGCGACTTGTCCAGGGTGTACCCCGCCTTTCGCCCGTAGTCAGCTGGGATAGGCTCCAGCTTGCCTGCGACCCTGTAGAACAGGATAAAGCGGCTAGAGATAATGAGATGAGATGAGATGAATGGTTCAGCAACACGCTCTGCCATTTTGATTTTCTCTACTCATGGTATATGAGCTGATATCCTAGTAGTAGAGTAGCCAATCAGAGCGCGTGATTTCTCATATCCAGCGAATGTGGATGTAATAAAAAGTGTTATCCTGGCTTTGTGTGTAACTGGTATGGATCAGATTTGATCAGACAGATACGCTACGTTCACACTGCAAGGCTTAAGGCTCAATTCCAATTTTTTTGTGAAATCCGATTTTTTTGTGAGGTCGTTCACATTAACAAATATATGCGACTTGTATGTGATCCTCAGTATGAACGAAAAGCGACCTAAAAGTGTTCCGCATGCGCATTGCAGGATATGACGACGTCACACGCAGTGAGCATGGCCAGTGTTTACGGAAGTAAAACCGCCCGGTTGCGGTATGACCCATCCAATCTAGCTTGAATAGCTGCATCCCCCCCAAATGGAAATCAGCTCCCTAACATCTGCGTCCTTCCATTGAGAAGATTCAGAACCTTCATAGCCCGAAGTGTCCCTCGCATTGATGTCATATGCGCCATGTTGTTGTAACTTTTTTTGAGAGACCCGCCGCCTACTTCAGCGCAGAATAGTGACGTTTGTGGCTTGTTGATGACGTGTAAGTCGGATGAATGCGACCTGGCGGTTCAGACTGAAGTCACATATGAAAAGAGCGGATAGGAATCGGAATTAGGACCACATATCCAAACGGCCTGGGTCGGATTTGAAAAAATCGGATCTGTGTCGTTCATATTGTCAATAAAAGATCGGATACAGGTCACATATGGGCGAAAAGATCGGATTTGAGTCACTTCAGCCTGCAGTGTGAACGTAGCCATAGTGAAGGTTGGTAGTGTAGCCTGACAGTGGTTGCTGTTTGAGATTTGCAGGCCGATATTTATTCATTCATGTCCACTGGTTTTGCACATCCACCAGGAATATGTCCCTGAGGGCTGCTTTAACTGTTAGCAGTCCATTTTTAGTAAATATATTTTAGATAGTTTGTTGAGCAAAGAGCCTCTTTCTTTTCTGACCATTGATGGATGGTAGTATCAGGAATCGTCGATAGTCGTCATGGTAGTTGGAATTTATCAAATTGGGAAATTTTATTTTGTTTGAAAACATGAGTCTGCAGCTTTAAAACAAATTGTGTCATTGCTAGTAATATGTGTTTCTTGGTAACCTGCGTTGTCTGTCTGACTTTGGAGCAAAGCAACAGAACATCTTTCTCTGAGGCGCCTTCGCTTCCCTTTGCTGTGCCACCAAACACATGAATGTTATCAGCCACAAAACAGGAACGGGGCATGAACTCCATCAAGAAAATGGCAAAACGTATTACTGCTATACAAGAATTTGATAAATATCGACACCGCTGCTCAACACAGAGCTCACGCACATGGAATATACAGTACGAGTCAAAAGTTTGTACACCCCCACTCATTCATAGGCATTTCTGTATTTTGTATTTTCTACGTTGTAGAACAATACTGAAGACATCAAAACTATGAAATAACATCTGGAACATATATGGAATCATGTGGTTAAAAAAAGTGTTAAAAATGAAATGTTTGTTATTTTAGATTCTTCAAAGTATCCAGCGTTTACCTTGATGATGCTTTGCGCACTATTGGCGTTATCTTAATCAGCTTCATGAGGTAGTCACCTGGAACGCTTTTCAGTTAACAGGTGTGTCTCGTCAAAATTAATTAGTGCAATTTCTTGCCTTGTTAATGAGTTTGACATCAAATTGTAGATAATAAAAATGCATAAATAAATCGCCCTATTCCATCCACAACTGTAGTAATCATGTCAAGAACCGCTCAACCAGGGAAAGAGAAACGGCATCCATCATTACTTTAAAGGGCATATTCTGGACCAATTTCGTTTTTTTTTTTTTTTATATGAAAGTATGTCCCTTTACACACTCATCCGGAAGGGTAATTTTGCACAAGGCCATCTGTCTACAGCAGAAAAAAAAAACAAAATGCGTCTGGAAAAATCCCAAGAGAGTCTGGAGCCAGATTAGTGAAGTTATCTGCGGAAGCGCCAGCAGGCTGCGCGAGCTTTGCACGGTTTCAGTGCACAGCCTGTGTAGACCAAGCGCTCCCATTTCTCTCTCATCGTCCGGTCTTTTGGGAAACGATGAGTACTAATCCCATCAAGATTGGTGTTGCTACACCCTCCTACGATACATCTGTTAACCATTTTAATAATTACGCCATAACGTTGAAGAAATTTGCAGAAAACCACCAGGTCATTTTCTCATAAACAAACCAGCGCTGACGTAGGATTCAGAAGGAGGCGTCCCGCAGATGACGTCACGAAAATCAATGTTTGCCGGGAAATCCAAATGCCAAGTTTTTTCCGAGGCGGACCAATTCGCCTCAAATGGCTTGATCTCAACTGAATTTTTCTGGTATTGCGCAAGGTAAAAAAATTGCAGAGAATGCAGAATGTGACAGATGTTTGACCAAAGTTTAATATAAAATAGGAGAATTACATTGATCTTGCTCCTGAATTTACCCGTGATATGCACTTTAAGACATGAAGTGACTTGTAATGAATAAAAATAAAGAAAACATTGGATTAGAAGGTGTGTCCAAATTTTTGACCGGTACTGTATGTATGCAGTGTTCTCCACGGGTGCTTTTAAAGTGGCGCACTGCCACGTTATAATTCTGGGCTGCCGCCCTTCCCTTGGCCCAAAAAAAAAAGTAACTTCATCAGTAAACACCAAATAAATCGTAAAGTATTCGCTTTATTATAATTTTGTAAATTTTAACATGCAGAAGACCATTAAACGAATGCATACGGGGCTACCTGAAGTGGCCACGCGATTGCAGTAGAAAACCATCCGGCCGGCTGCGTACAGATTGTAACCCAGAGCTCTGCAGATCGAGGTCGATCCCTGCGTTACACTACACCGCACCACAGTAACGCTGGAAGCTACAAGCTACAGCTAGCCAGCAGCTAAATAACTTTGCGGGTGTTTGTAGCGTTATTGTGCAACGGTTACGCTTATCTATCGTCTTTTCTGACCAAACACAGTTACAGTAATCATATAACACCGCACACTCACATTAGTTAAGTTCAGGTCTTTTATTTGACGTATCTGTGATTGTGCAGGCGAGAGTTGCATTTTCCCGTTGCTTCCCTGTGGTTGTTTACTGCAGGACTTCCGGGTTCCTGAGTCAAAGGACCCGAACTACGGAGGCCAGGGTGGCTTTGTAGCGCCAGTCTCGGGCACGCGCACCAGCTCGGGCATGGATTGGAGTGGTTTCACCCAATTAACCTTAATTATGTGTATTGTAAAAAAAATTTATGCATTTATTGTAATTGGGTATTTTGTTTATGCATGGAAGTTCGTTTATTTTTCACACACAGAAAGAAATATAATTAATTCAGGGAGGCGCATCAGTCTCAACTGAAATCTCAAATGAGTCTCACATTGACAATAAAGATATGTACAGTAAGAATGTGTGTTAATTTTTTGTAAAATGATTTTAACAATAATTTAGCATTTCCTATCCATTTATTGGGCAGTTTCACTCTCAAAAAAACCCAAAGTCCGTCAGCTTCAGGAGGACTTCGTCCCTCTGGCCCCCCCACCGGGGCTCCGCCTCTGGACCCCGTTGGGGGCCTTGGCGGCCCCCAAACCCCCGCCACCACCTTTTATTTTTGAAAAGTGGAGAACCCTGGTATGTATGATATCTGTCTATAGGGTGGATTTAGAAATATTTTGTTCTTCTTATTTGTGTTGTAATCATGTTATGAAACTTAATTTAGCACCCCTCACTAAATGCTAATCCTAGTGACTAGCAGCTATATCTAATTTCTAACCGGCCTCTGTTTGCTAGGGCGATGATAGCATGTTGTACTCGATCACATGCATGTACTGACTGTATAGCGTTTTATGATTTAGTCCCTTGGCCATTGTGGCCTGATGCTTCTCATACTTTAGGCGCATGCTCAAGGTTTTTTCCTTGAGTGAAACCACAAGTAGTAGAGCACAGAAATTCTTCTTGAGGTATGCAGTATATTCCCCTAGTGACATTTCTGGGAAAGTTTCTGAAAAAAAACCCCCAACAACCCATATATTTCCAAGAAAGGTAAGTCTCAAGACAAAGAATATTTCACCTGTTTGAGTTGAGCTCAACTGTGTATCTGCAGGAATTAATTTTTGAAGAACGTGTTAGCTCAGCTGTCTCTCAGATAAACCCTCTGAGGGGGAAAAATGCTCCGTAATCAGCAAATAAAAATGTCACCATGGTCCAATTCCTGTTGATTATCCGTTCAGGAAACTTTTTCTGCCTGTCAATTATAGCTTCTTTCCACTGCAGGGCTAAATGCTTACCACAGCCACATCACACTGTTTCATGCCAGTGTGGGCTTGTGAGAATCATTTTTTCCCATTTGTTCAGTGAGAAATAGGAAATGCACTATATGGCCAAAAGTATATGGACACCCTGACCATGACACGCACACTTGTGGGCCTTCTCCAAGCACAGTTGTCGAGGATGTCTTCGTATGCTGTAGAATTACAATTAACCTTCACTGGAAATAAGAGACCCAAAGCTACTTGTGCACGCAGAGAGATCCATGAAGTCATGGTTCGCCAAAGATGGAGTGGAAGAACTGGAGCGTCCAGCACAGAGCCCTGACTTCAACACCGCTGAACGCCTTCAGGATGAACTGGAACACTGACTGCACCCCAGACCTCCTCACTCAACATCAGTGTCCGATCTCACTAATGCTCTTGTGGCTGAATGAGCACAAATTCCCACAGCCTTTCCAGAAGAGCGGAGGTTATTATAACTCTGAAGAGAGACTAAGTCACATATGAGTGTGTGGGACAGGTGTTCACAAACGTTAAGCCATATAGTGTACGTCAGAAAAGCCATAAGGATGATACAAAGTGATTCGGTGGTTGAGTGAGGTCATCCTGTCTGCGTACTAAATGATAACATGGCCATGGCTTTAGCATCCTTCTCTGCTGACAGGTGATATGAAAGGGTTTGGGACCGCTGGAGTTCAGTACAGTTAGCTAATACTTGAGCTCTCGCTTAAATGGTTACTCTCCATGATCAGAACCATTCATTCATACAGTAGGAAAGAGACTTGATTTTTATATGCATGAGCAGCACAGACAAGGTAAAACACATCCATCCATCCATTTTCCGCTGCTTGTCGGGGTCTGGGTCGTGGGGGTAGCAGCCTAAGCAGAGCAGCCCAGACTTCCCTCTCCCCGGCCACCTCCACCAGCTCTTCCGGGGGAATACCGAGGCGTTCCCAGGCCAGCCGAGAGATGTAATCTCTCCAGCGGGTCCTGGGTCTGCCCTGGGGTCTCCTCCCCATGGGGCATACCCAGAAAATCTCCCCTGGGAGGCGTCCACAGGGCATCCTAACAAGGTGCCTGAACCACCTTAACTGACTCCTTTCGATGGATCAAGTGGCAGCCAAAGGCAGAGGCCCTGGCCTACTGATCCCCGACTGACAAAACTGGCTTTTGGGTAAAACACTAGTTTTACCCAAAGTTCCAACAAAGTCAAGTGATTGATGGTTACATTCTCCTGCTGCAGTAAACATTTATCATAGCCTGGTTTACACATAAATGGCTGCTATGCGTGACCAAATACAAACAAGAAATGGTGGCTCAGTGATTTAGGCTTTGAAATGCATACCAGAAGGTCATGAGTTTAACTCCCAGCATTGTCAAGCTACCACTGTTGGGCCTTTGAGCAAGGCCCTTAACTCTGAGCAGCTCAGCTGCATCCTGACTCAATTGTAAGTAAATGAGGTCATTACTTTATTGTAACAGAATCCAGGGCTCGACATTAACGGTAGTCCGACTGTCCGGGACAATCAACAGTTTGGTCTGGACAAGTCAACAACATCTGCCTGTCCAATGGAACGAGCTGAACATTTGTTGGAAATCACCATTTTTATAGTAATTATTCAAGAGTTACATCAATAAAGTTTCAACAAAACTAGTTCAATCCCCTCAGTGATCCGGCCGTGTTATTGTTTACAAAATTTTGGGGAAGCCAAGCACAGCAGGTGTGTGTGTGTGTGTGTGTGTGTGTGTGTGTGTGTGTGTGTGTGTGTGTGTTGTAATTAACATTGTAATATCTAATTATAGATTATTAGACTTCATCAAAATCAGAGAAACGGTGATCAAATACCTCAATAAAATAAATATCTGTGGTGAATCTTCATTTCATTGGGATGTTTTATTGTATTTTTCTTTTGTATGGTTCACATTAACCATCACAAATGTCGTAAAATATTTAGGGGGAGTTTTACGACAGTGCCGAACTCATTTACGGTTTGTTTTCATTTCTTAACGTGATTCTGTCCCCCTTATCACATCCAACTTGTTTTCTTTCGGTTTCATTTCTTTAAATTAATTTATACTTCACGTTTTACTGGATTAATCAAGATTTAACTTTATTTTCTCCAGAAGCTTTGAACGTAGGTGAGTCTGACTTTTAAAACTGCAGATCAGGTAATGGGTTAGAACAACACATGCACCGTAATGGGGCATTGGATAGGTTTTTTTTGAAGCAAATATATTGCACTGGAGGAAAAGTGCCGCTTCCACGCCCCTCCGCATGTTTGGATCATGGATGTAGTATTTCCTGTTTATGTTGAATTGTGTTTCTGATTGGCTAGTAATGGTGAAATACTGCCGCGTTCGATACAGCTCTGAAATGGGAAGTTGGAATTTGAACTGTAATTGTGTTCGTGTCTTCAAGTTACCAAGTGGGGAAAAACATAGATGATTCAGTGTTCCATCTTTTTATGCAACACCTTTTTATTAAAATTTTTCATTTTACAGAGCAAGAACAGAACATACCCTGACATAGGACCTCTTTTAAAAAAAAAAAAAAGGTAGCTAGAATATAGAGGAGAGAGGTTAAAATCAGAGCCACCCCTTACAGAGGGAGGGGCATTTACAGTAAGTCATTGTCCATTTTAAGACGAATATGATGATGACAGTTCTGGGGTGTTCCGTGACGGTAACCATTTTGTTACTACAGACCATATCCTTTGGTCAAAGTCCCAGGTACAGTGCAACACAGTTCCATTCATCCATCCATTATCTGTAGTTGCTTATCCTGTCCTATAGGGTTGTGAGCAAGCTGGAGCCTATCCCAGCTGACTACGGGCGAAAGGCGGGGTACACCCTGGACAAGTCACCAGGTCATCACAGGGCTGACACATAGACACAGACAACCATTCACACTCACATTCACACCTACGCTCAATTTAGAGTCACCAGTTAACCTAACCTGCATGTCTTTGGACTGTGGGGGAAACCGGAGCACCCGGAGGAAACCCACGCGGACACGGGGAGAACATGCAAACTCCACACAGAAAGGCCCTCGCCGGCCACGGGGCTCGAACCCGGACCTTCTTGCTGTGAGGCGACAGCGCTAACCACTGCACCACCATGCCGCCCAACACAGTTCCATCTCTGTAAAAATGTCTCCATTTTCAGTTGTACATTTGCAGTTATTTGTTCAAGTGCGTACACTTGTTTCAGTCTCTGTGTCCAGTGACTTATGGTTGGTGGTTTTGTATCATTCCAGTTCACAGTTATCTTTGTGGCAGTCAATAAAAGTCTGCGCAAGTATGGCTTGTTTGGAAAGGTTGCCAGAAGAAAGCCTCTTCTATCAAAAAAGAACATGGCAGCACGGCTTAGGTTTGCAAAGATGCATCTGAACAAACCACAAGCCTTCTGGAACAATGTCCTTTGGACAATTGAGACCAAAGTGGAAATGTTTGGCCATAATGCACAGTGCCATGTTTGACGAAAACCAAACACAGCATATCAGCACAAACACCTCATACCAACCATCAAGCACTGTGGTGGAGGGGTGATGATTCGGGCTTGTTTTGCAGCCACAGGGCCTGGGCACCCTGCAGTCATTGAGTCAACCATGAACTCCTCAGTATACCGAAGTATTCCAGAGGCAAATGTGAGGCCATCTGTCCAACAGCTAAAGCTTGGCCACAATTGGGTCACGCAACAGGACAATGATCCCAAGCACACCAGCAAATCTACAGCAGAATGGCTGAAAAAGAAAAGAATCAAGGTATTGGAATGGCCAAGTCAAAGTCCAGACCTGTGGCGGGACCTTAAGAGAGCTGTGTATAAGCAAATACCCTCAAACATGAATGAACTGAAGCAATGTTGTAAGGAAGAGTGGGCCAGAATTCCTCCACAACAATGTGAGAGACTGATAAAATAATACAGAAAACGATTGCTTCAAGTTATTGCTGCAAAAGGTGGTTCTACAAGCTCTTGAATCATGGGGTGTACTTACTTTTTCACACATGGATTCTGCATTTTCACTTAATTTATGTTAAATAAGTAATGACACGTTGGAATCTGTTGTGTGTTGCTTAACCTGAGGTTAGATTTGTATAATTGTAGGACCTGGTAAGGATCAGATTTATTTATTTATTTTTTGTTATGTCTTGATTAGTAAAACCATGTAACTGGAAGAGGGTGTACTTTCTTTTTCACATGACTGTAAATCATGTGATGGTAGTGTAAATTTGTTCCTGAAGCTGGGAGAATGACTTAAGTTCTGTTCCGTTAAATATCATCTCATCTCATTATCTGTAGCCGCTTTATCCTGTTCTACAGGGTCGCAGGCAAGCTGGAGCCTATCCCAGCTGACTACGGGCGAAAGGCGGGGTACACCCTGGACAAGTCGCCAGGTCATCACAGGGCTGACACATAGACACAGACAACCATTCACACTCACATTCACACCTACGCTCAATTTAGAGTCACCAGTTAACCTAACCGGCATGTCTTTGGACTGTGGGGGAAACCGGAGCACCCGGAGGAAACCCACGCGGACACGGGGAGAACATGCAAACTCCACACAGAAAGGCCCTCGCCGGCCACGGGGCTCGAACCCGGACCTTCTTGCTGTGAGGCGACAGCGCTAACCACTACACCACCGTGCCGCCCCTGTTCCGTTAAATAATACATTAATTATATTGAGACCAGTACTGGCCCACCTTCTGAACCCACTGTTGCACATTGCAGGAGGGAATTCTATATTGCCAACTATTGGCATGACCCTTGAGATCGATAATGGTCCTCGTAACATTTTTCTAACTGTCGTCCAAACCTTCAAGGTATGTTTTATTTTCTATTTTAATTTTATTAATGGTATTTATACTGATGAATGGCAGCACTGATAGAGATGTACCTTTATGCCTCGGTCACAACCGGCCGTACGTGCTCCTACAGCCGGTCTACGTGCAAAAAACGCAAGAAACGCACAGAGGGCATGCATGTGACGTGCTGATTTTCAAGCTGTAGACTGGCCGCAGACCGGCCGCAGAGGTTCTTTGTCATGTCAAACAAACTCTACATGCGCTTATGTTTTTTTCAGGTTGCAAGACAAACTTACGGCCAACGCGCGTCTTTCTCCATGAACAAAAAAAAAACGCAGCGATTTGGGAAACGCCAAAAATCGCACGGCCAAAAAATCGTACGTCCGGTTGTGACCTAGGCTTTCGTTGTGCTCTGTTCTATCTGTACCAGTCTTGTTTCCTGATCATTTCTAATCCATGCTACTATTGCATTTAACTGGGCAGCCCAATAATAATGTTTAAAAATTGGCACACCCAGACCTCCCCTTTCTTTTGGAAGAAGTAGGGTTTTTGGTCTAATCCTAGGTCTCTTTTTCTGAGTTTATTTAGCAGATTAAACGTGGAACTGGGCCCTCTTATAGGGAAGGACTGAAATAAAAAGAGAAAACGGGGTCCGAGGTTCATTTTCAGTCTCGATTCTGTCAAACAAGGAGAGGGGAAGAATCTTCCATTGTGCCATATATCATTTTTTTATGCAACACTTTTTGTTGATAGGACGTCTTGTGATGTGGTGATCTCAAGGTGGACTTAGAACCTATTTTGTACCCTGACATACACTATATTGCCAAAAGTATTTGCTCACCTGCCTTATGAGCTTAAGTGACATCCCATTCCTAATCCATAGGGTTCAATATGACGTCGGTCCACCCTTTGCAGCTAGAACAGCTTCAACTCTTCTGGGAAGGCTGTCCACAAGGTTTAGGAGTGTTTTTATGGGAATTTTTGACCATTCTTCCAGAAGCGCATTTGTGAGGTCACACACTGATGTTGGACGAGAAGGCCTGGCTCTCAGTCTCCGCTCTAATTCATCCCAAAGGTGTTCTATCGGGTTGAGGTCAGGACTCTGTGCAGGCCAGTCAAGTTCATCCACACCAGACTCTGTCATCCATGTCTTTATGGACCTTGCTTTGTGCACTGGTGCACAGTCATGTTGGAAGAGGAAGGGGCCAGCTCCAAACTGTAAAAACAGTCTGCATGCCTAGGTGCTTGATTTTATACACCTGTGACCATGGAAGTGATTGGAACACCTGATTCCGATAGTTTGGATGGGTGAGCAAATACTTTTGGCAATATAGTGTACATCTGAACATGCGTGATGTGTAGCACCCTCACTGCTACTTTCTGGAGCTTGACAATCATCTGCTTGTGCACACGCATGTTTTTGAGAGAGAAGTTTGGCTGAAAAGGATGACAACGTGGCTAACAGCATCTGAGCATTTGCAAGTTTACAGCACCACATCCTATTTATTTAAAAGAAGAGCGCTGCCAATTCCACAGAGTGCACGATGGTCGCCGGGCAACAGAACCGTGGCTCAGCGTTCAGCAGTGAAGCTTCAACACAGTTCAGCTCGATGCAAATGAGTCCGACTGCCACAGTGTGCTTATTTGATGGCTGGAGTTCATCAAGACTGATGACAAAAATGAGTGAAAAGACCTCCGTTCCTTTCAAAGCATCATATCATGGAGCGCCTCGTTGTTGTATTATTTTAAGTTAGAACAAAACATAAGTAGGGGCGGCACGGTGGTGTAGTGGTTAGCGCTGTCGCCTCACAGCAAGAAGGTCCGGGTTCGAGCCCCGTGGCCGGCGAGGGCCTTTCTGTGCGGAGTTTGCATGTTCTCCCCGTGTCCGCGTGGGTTTCCTCCGGGTGCTCCGGTTTCCCCCACAGTCCAAAGACATGCAGGTTAGGTTAACTGGTGACTCTAAATTGAGCGTAGGTGTGAATGTGAGTGTGAATGGTTGTCTGTGTCTATGTGTCAGCCCTGTGATGACCTGGCGGCTTTTTCGCCCGTAGTCAGCTGGGATAGGCTCCAGCTTGCCTGCGACCCTGTAGAACAGGATAAAGCGGCTACAGATAATGAGATGAGATGAGAAAATATAAGTATCTGTTGAAATAAGATTTCAGTCCGCTAGCAAGGTTGCTTGCGAGTGACTTAATGTAAGCAAGCTAGCCTGCCATGTGGACTTCAGGCGCACTTTTATGTTCAAGTAAAACAGACTGAAAAAGAACCTTTACAACTTACAAGACTGAAGGCTGAGAAGTAAATATACAGTGACAGAAAAGTGTTTGAAATCTTCTTCTTTTGGCTGCTCCCGTTAGGGGTCGCCACAGCGGATCTGGGCTAGGTTTCCCAATAACGTTGCCCTTTACTGCGAAAGAGTGAGTTGAAAGACTCTCTCAAGCAATGGACGTTGTCTCTGTGCATGGTTTTCCCGAACTCACTCATAAGACGGAGTCTTAAGGGCAACGTTACGAAGAGCGTCTTTGCAATGCATGTCCCTGATATAGGCATATATAAAAATAATAGAACACCGGCAGCAGATTCAACGCCAGTTTCCCCTGTTGACTGTGAGAGTCCCTTGGAGGCGCAGCGCATTCTGTGTATTCATCTGCAAGGAGATGCTCTTGGTTTTGAAAGAGTGGTCCGGGTCTCTTGTAAATTCACAGCAAATTTGAGGACTACTTGGACTACAATGTTGTTCGGAAAAACCACGTCAGCTTGACGACGGAGATTAAGAGGTAATTTAAGACTCCCTTGGCCTTGAGGCTTTCGGGAAACCCACCCCAAGCATTTAGAGATTAAAATGGCATATGAACCATTTATAGTTCTAACAGAGGTGGACAGTAACGAAGTACATTTACTTGAGTACTGTACTTAAGTACACTTTTTGAGTATCTGTACTTTACTTGAGTATTAATTTTTTTGGCAACTTATGACTTCACTACATTTGAAAGGCAAATATCGTACTTTTCACTCCACTACATTTCTATCAAGGTCCTCGTTACTCGTTACTACGAAGCAGGTTTGAAAGTGGATGTTTTTTTTTCTTTTCTTTTCTAAAACGTGATGTTTTTTTCACAGGTGACACTGAGACAGCCCGTCAGTAATCACTAGGGTCACGTCACGTCCATAGACTGTATAAAATCAAGTTCAATGATTTCAGCATTATTTAACACGATCAGTAGGGTGCGTCAGTTGCCCTCACTTTCATAAAATCTGATGCATTTTTGTTCGGGTGTTCCTTTTCACCAATAAAGACATCCTGTAAAAATTTTTTGACCATATTCAAAAGTCTAATGGTGGCACCATGAGGTTCATTTTTTGCCAAAAAACGCGTATTTTATGTTTTCGCGTAAGGTTTGAATCACAATGTTGGACTCCATTTATTGATTTCTTGTGGCCCAGAGATCATGTTAAGAACCTTTGCAAGGGATTGAGAAGCATTAATGTGATTCATAATACATTTGTATTGTTTAAAAGTAGTTGAACAAGGATTCAATGAACAGCTAAAACTCAAACTGTGCTTGATAATATATTTAGAATATGTACTAAAAATGTGTATCTAAGATATTTGGTATACTCTATAAGGTGCCATAATGTTTCATGAAAAGTGATCGAAATTTTGTCATCAAAGTCATAAAATAGCAGCTTTTTCCATAACTTTGAGCTCCTGGTGCCACCATTAAACTTTTGAATTTTGTCAAATTATTTCACCCAGTGTGTTTTCTTACCAAAGGGAACATAAAAACAAAAATGCATCATGATCAGAGGAACTTTTCATTTTTAGGGGGCAACTGATGCACCCTAATGATCATTTGATGGCAGAATGGAAGGAGGCGGTTCTTCTGGGGAACGCACGCACCCACGGTTCTATACATTGCAAAAAATGATATCTTAGCAAGTGAAAATATCTTGAATATAGTTGAATCGATCTGGATTTCCTATTAGAAGAAAACAAGCTACCAGTTCTGAGGTTATTAAACTTAGTTCTAGATTGCAACCGACTTATTCTAAGATGTCTTATCAAGTAAAAATCTGTCCATGCAGCAAGATAATTTCACTAGTATTAAGTTATTTTCTCCTCAAATTCACTTTTCATTTTTTTGCAGTGTAGCTAGAACCCATGTTTCAGTTTTCTGAAAGGAATAAAGGGTCGTTTCGTTTTAAATATTAGCCTAAAACGGAGCGCATCATAGCTTACAAAAACTTGCTGTCCAACCTGTGGAAGCATATTGAGGTCTGTAAACATATTTTATTCCAAGAGAAAGCTTGTAATGAAGTTGTCTGTGCTTTTAGAGCTAGCGATAACGTTGCAATAGCTGTGCAGTCTGGTTAGTCAAATGACTTTCTATGGATTTGCCCGCCAAGTTCCCGTAGCCTTGTCCACGGCTAACGTTAACACGTAGCTAGTTAACTTGGACACTGTTATGCCGCTTTTCCACTACAAACGCGGCTGAGTCGGGCTGAGCCGTGCCGTGCTGAGTTGGGCTGAGTCGAGCTGAGCGGGGCTGTTGGAGTTGCATTTCGACTACAACCGCGCTGAACCGTGCTGGCTGGAAGTGGGTGGACACATTGGGTGGAGTTAGCGAAAGTGGGTGGACGTCACGTGATGTCGTTAAGCAGCGCAAACAGTGACATCAGTGAGCTTTTAAGCGGTAGTCTCACGACCTGAATAGTAAACAATAAACATGGAGGACATGGAGTCGTTAGTGTTGCTGGTCTTGGTGCTGTGGCTTGTAGTCACCGACAACGCCAACAGATACTGGCAAGAGCGTATAGATGAGGCGAGGCGCATAAGGCTTCAGAAATTCTCGTAATTCGTAATTCTTCTTCTTCCGGGTTTACGGTGTTTACAGATCCCAGCGTGCTCGCGGGGCGTGTGTGGGCATGTGAGGACACTCCTCCTCACCAATCAGTGCACAGGGGAGTGTCTGCTCACGCCCCCAGCCTCACTCGGCTCGGTTTGGCTCGCTTCAGCCCCACTCCAAAACGGTGCGAGTTTTAGGGGCTAAGCAGGGCTGAAGCGAGCTGAGTCGTGCTGTTCTTTGGTAGTCGAAACGCGAGCCGTGTCGGGCTGAAGTGAGCTGAAGCGAGCTGAAAAAGGGTAGTGGAAAAGGGCCAATAGTTAGCATGTAAAAATGGAGTTACGCTAACATGAATAATGTTAACTTATCTGAAGTCCTTTCAGAAATGTTTTAGCATAATCTTGTCAAATAAACAAAATGTAGAAATCTTTCTTTTCTCGTAGCGTTAGCTACCCAAGATGATTTTGAGTTTGAAAAGATTTTGGTAGCATGTCAGGTGGAGCTTCACTGACTAGCTAGCTTAACGTTAAGCCACCATGATTCGTTACATCACCACCTTCTTTCTGAGAACCAAAGATCGTTTTGATCTTTTCATTGTTTACTTTCAATGCTTGAGAGACAAAATCGCCCACGTTTTGATTAGTGAGACAGTGAAAAGACTTTTCTTTACCACACTTTATGCTTACGTACAGTTGAGGCAATAGCTCGGAATCCATGCTGTCAGCGTCAGCCATGGTCAGCACGAGGTTGACACTGTCGTAAAGCGTTCGTAAATACCATAAAAACATTCAAGTGAATACTCAATGTCGTAAATAGTTTAGTTTTCGGACTCGGCTGAAGTGGATATATACAACACACATTGTCGTTTGTATTTGTAATTCTAATACTTTTTACTTAAAGAAATATGACCTAGTACCAGGGATACAGTGCTGTTACAAGAAAAATACAGGGATGAGAATTTTCCGCGGATCCGCGGAATTCCGAGTTTTTCCCACTGAAAATGTCATTTTTGTGAAACGTGTAAATCCGTTGAGAACATTTTTTGGGGGGGGGGGGTAGAGGTCGGCGCGAGGCGAGGCTTGTGGTGGCACAAGCAGGCAGGACCGCCCGCCCGCCCGCCAGCATCTTTCGGCAATGCTCATCGCAAAATTAGTTGCAGCTGTGATAACGGAAATCGTCATTGCTTTCTTCAATATTTATGCTTACAACAACTCACGATGATTTCCAGCAACACACACCTCTCATGCAAGCGCACAGCGCATAGGCAGCAATCTGCCAGCAACGTTCAAACATCTTGGCTGACCTGTCACTGTGAGTTGCACTTCATTTCCATTACTGTTTTCTGTATGGGTATTACTGGTTTTCAAGCATTTCATACTCGACCGTTTGCCGTAGTTTCTAACGAGAGCAGCATTTGTTGCGAGTGCAGGGAAAAGCCTACCGGCATTCTAGTAACATTTGTTTGGCTACACTCAGATGTAAAACGCATCACACATTTCTAAGCATTTTCATCTCCCATCTGTTAAGCATTGTCTCTAGTCTAGGAAACACGCGTACAAACCGGTTATTTCTAACGTCAAGTTTATTTAGTTCTAGCATTTTTATAACACAAAATAGTTTTTAGTAACTCATCACGCGAACTCCACACACTTCCTGTTTGTTGTGAGAAACCGAGGGACTGTACCATTGGCTTGTTATGGAGGGGTTTCGCGGGTGTTTGGTAGAACAGACTATTTTAACGGGGGTGTTTTACTGGTGTTGGGGAAACATGTATTTTACTATGCCCTGAAGGGTTTTTGGTTAAAGAAAATTATTTTGGATGTTTGTGTTTGTTTCTTTAAATTATTTTGTATTTAGGATGTCATTATTTAGTTGATTGATTAATTTTGCAATTTGGGCTCAACTGTGGGCGGGGCTGCGGGTATGTAAGCTCTGCAGTAGCTCCAGAGCCTCAGTTGTGGTTGGAACGTCTTGTTTGAAGGTGCTGTGGTTTGGCTGACTAATAGTTTTGTTCGGGGTCTTTTTTGATTTAGTCTGGCAAACTTGAAGCCTCTTTATTTTTGTTTTCTTATTTTGTTTGTATAGTTTTCTTTTTGGCAATTTGAACCTTTGGCGCACTGTAAATATTTGCACTATTTTAAGAAAAGTTTTGAAAATAGAAAAAATAAAAAATATATTTTTGGAGGAAGAAGTTTTCCGGCTCTCTCTCTGCTCCACTGCTGTCCATCCTTGCAACAAGTTTATAAACGTTTTAAACCATCATTGAATTTGAAATCATATATATTAGTGCTGTCAAGCGATTAAAATATTTAATCGCGATTAATGTCGCGACTGTCATAGTTAACTCGCGATTAATCGCAATTTAATCGCACATTTTTGTCACATGAAAAACCATGTAATTCTCTTATCAGCATAAAAAAGTGAATGGGCTTGCTCACCGTTCGAACTACGGGGGTACTCGGGGGATCCGAGATCCCCTGAAACAGACATGAGATCCCTTGAAAACATGATTTGGGAAATGCTGGGGGGTCTCTAAAATATTGGCAAAATGATGTTTATTGACACAGCAATCGTGTGTAACGGGAAGCATTTGCATATCCGAAGTGAGCGCGCGATGGAGATCCGCGCTCTGAGACAAGCGCAAGCACCCCAAGGGAAAATAAGGGATCCCCCCCGAAAATATTGGCATAGTTCGAACACTGGTTGTACCAATGTTGTTGTTTTTTTTTATTGCAGAGCATAACACGTCTTGTCACAGCCACTGCAAAGTGGGGCTGGAGCCACCGATGAGAAAACGAAACTTAAGCCGAGCACCGTGGCTCTTCGGGGGAGGGCAGAGGACTCTGGCTGTGCGGGGTGTGGCATCATGTCACAGAGCGTTAATCTCGCGATAAAAAAATTATCGCCGTTAAAATTGAGTCAAGTTAACGCGTTAATAACGCGACATTTTTGACAGCATTAATATATATGTGTATGTGTGTGTGTGTGTGTATGTATGTGTGTGTGTATGTATATGTGTGGGGGAGGGGGATTGTGAATTGGGCAGATGCCTCCTAGACCGGCCAGGCATTTCAGAGTTTTTTTTTTTAAATGTCCCATTCTCATCCCTGAAAATATATGACTTTTTTTTTTTTTTACATTTCTTTTTGTACGTTTCGGCGGTTAAAATAAAAATACGCACAGACTTTTTTTATTTTTCTAGCGGTAGTATTTAACTGCCGTCAGCGGATCCGTGATCCGAAAAATCTAAAATGAATCGCCTAACGTTCTACCAGGTGTTTATTCGACAGGTTCTACAAGCTCGTCAGTAAATCCAGTCGGTTGCTTCAGAGGCATTAGGTTTTGTAAGCGTTGTGGCAATAATACAACAATGCGTTGACAAAATGTACTTCTAATACTTAAGTATTTTTAAAAGCAAGTACTTCAGTACTTTAACTTAAGTAAAAATTTGACTGGACAACTTTCACTTGTATCGGAGTAACATTTGACCAGCGGGATCTGTACTTTGACTTAAGTAATGAAGCTGGGTACTTTGTCCACCTCTGAGTTCTAAACGATTTATAGTTCTAATTAGCAAGTCGGAGAGCTTATTTGTTCTTTCTGTAATTTTCACTCACCTCTCCACTGTCTGTCCCTACTCTGATTTTATATACTGAGTCAGGCCTCAGTGTTAACTTTTGACACCTTTTGTCCCACAGAGCAAATGGCCTCAAATTTTTTTTTTTTTTTTGCCCCCCTAAAATTTTGCGGTATTTTGTCAAGTTTTTTCAAGTACACGGTTCAAGGTAATACTGATGTGTTTTTTAGGGGTATAATTGAATTATTTAGACAAAAGTACATGCTTTAAAAAAAACCATTTATTTCTGCAACAGAAGAATAAGACAAGCCCTGCAAACATGAAACAATGTCATATGCAAGACTGATGTACGGTTCTAGTACATAAACTCTATATAAAAAGACGTATTAGGACACAAAACACACTTTGTTTTGCCTATAACAATGACTAGCAATATTGCAAAGATGAATTATAAAACTAAAAACATTATAAAGCAGGAGTCTGTACTGCAGTACTGTCCTATCACTCAGTTTTCCATTGCATTTAGGAGGAAATTAAACGACCTGTCCTCCGCATCTTCACATGACAAATGGGGTAAGATAGATTTATGTCTGGATAATTCACTATTTAAATGATGTATATTTACTGTAGATGGTGTGGTTTACTATTTGAGAGACAAAAGCATGTCTTTCCATTCACTGAATGGACTTACCACTAGGTATTTTTATTTATTTATTTTTTTTTTACATATACAGACCCCTTGTGCATGACGTCACGCATGTAAGCAAGGCTTAATCTGTCTTCAGTATGGTTCATTTTTGTGCTGTTTTTGGTTGTTCAAATCGAGAAAAAGATAAAAGGCATTACCATCTCCCTGCTATCAAGACAAATGTTAATAAAGGGAAGCAAATGCTTCAAGAACAACGAAGAAATGAATGATGAAAGAGAACACGACGAGAAGCGCTAAGCCTGAAGGCTCCAGAGAAATTCACGATTGTATTTAAAATGTATTTTTAAATAATAGAAAGTCGGAAGTGAGTATGGAAGACTTTGCTTAAGAATCTCGTTTTATTTTTCCTGCTCGCATTCGAGTTAGCGCCTTCATGAAAGTGTTTGATTTTCTTACAGGTGAAGCAACTTCCTTATTCGACACGGAAAACCCAGATTGGTTTCAAACAACTCAAACATAACTCGGTAAAAAAAAATCCAACAAAGATATGTGTGATATATCCTGAAAGAACTGATTAAGAGCAGAGAGAGCTGGAGCTTTGTTTCTCTTATCAGAGGAACACAGTCCTGTGCAAAATGTCACCATGGAGCCAGAGTGTAGAAATGAACCCCCAGTTCGAGAGAGTTCTACACAAATACACTGAACTTTACAACAGCTGCACGCACTTGAAATGGAAATAAATCAACTAAGGCAGGAAAAATTATTTTGGATAAAATTATTGTCCGTTACACACTCTGTGACTCAGCTGTGCCTTTGAATCGAGAATAAATGAAGAGGGAACTGAACATTAACCATTTATTGAAATTATTATTACAAGGATGATTTATAGTTCCTGTATGACTATTAGAGTGCATCAGTTGCCCCCTAAAAATGAAAAGTTCCTCCGATCATGATGCGTTTTTGTTTGTGTTCCTTTTGGTAAGAAAACACACTGGGTGAAATATTTTGACAAAATTCAAAAGTTTTTAATGGTGGCACCAGGAGCTCAAAGTTATGGAAAAAGCTGCTATTTTATGACTTTTATGATACAATTTCGATCACTTTTCATGAAACATTATGGCACCTTATAGAGTATACCAAATATCTTAGATACACATTTTTAGTACATATTCTAAATATCACGGTGGTGAAGTGGTTAGCACTGTCGCCTCACAGCAAGAAGGTCCTGGTTCGAGCCCCGTGGCCGGCGAGGGCCTTTCTGTGTGGAGTTTGCATGTTCTCCCCGTGTCCGCGTGGGTTTCCTCCGGGTGCTCCGGTTTCCCCCACAGTCCAAAGACATGCAGGTTAGGTTAACTGGTGACTCTAAATTGAGCGTAGGTGTGAATGTGAGTGTGAATGGTTGTCTGTGTCTATGTGTCAGCCCTGTGATGACCTGACGACTTGTCCAGGGTGTACCCCGCCTTTCGGCCGTAGTCAGCTGGGATAGGCTCCAGCTCGCCTGCGACCCTGTAGAACAGGATAAAGCGGCTAGAAATAATGAGATGAGATGAGATATTCTAAATATATTATCAAGCACAGTTTGCGTTTTAGCTGTTCATTGAATCATTGTTCAACTACTTTTAAACAATACAAATGTATTATGAATCACATTAATGCTTCTCAATCCCTTGAAAAGGTTCTTAACATGATCTCTGGGTCACAAGGAATCAATAAATGGAGTCCAACATTGTGATTCAAACCTTACGCGAAAACATAAAATAAGCGTTTTTTGGCAAAAAATGAACCTCATGGTGCCACCATTAGACTTTTGAATATGGTCAAAACATTTTACAGGATGTCTTTATTGGTGAAAAGGAACACCCGAACAAGTCAAGTCAAGTTTATTTGTATAGCGCTTTTAACAATAAACATTGTCGCAAAGCAGCTTTACAGAATTTGAACGACTTAAAACATGAGCTAATTTATCCCTAATCTATCCCCAGTGAGCAAGCCTGTGGCGATGGTGGCAAGGAAAAACTCCCTCAGACTACATGAGGAAGAAACCTCGAGAGGAACCAGACTCAAAAGGGAACCCATCCTCATGTGGGCAACAACAGACAGCATGACTATAATATTAACAGTTTTAACATGAGGACAGTTTCGTTGATGTTATAAACTCTTCATTGATGGAAACTTGAGTGCGAAACTGTTCATGATAACTGCAGTCCTAAAGTTAGCAAGTCAACTGTAGTCCTCAGCCATAAAAGCATTACTGTAAGAGTCCAGAGCGTCCTCCAGGTATAACCCTCAACTGTCCTCATGGGGCCGTCCTTCACAGGAGCGGTGCGATAAAACTCCGACCAGACACAGGGCACCATGATGGATCAAGCAGGTCTGAGGGGCAGAAGAGGCCAGCATCTCAATCCCAGGACCAACATGTAACTCAGAGGGACAGATTGGGGGGGGGGAAGAGAGAGAGAAAGAAAACACATGTTGTTAGGTATGCCCTAAAAATAACAAGTATTAAATCTGTGTGGTAGGCTCGCAGAGACGAGAGTCTTTACATCAGGCATAATACACAACAATGGCATGTTAATATGGTAAAAAATATATCATGACCTGCTCTGGCTGGATGCTTGATTGGGTGATGGGAGCACACTCCTCAGCAATGATGAGATGCAAATAGGACCCTTAGGGCTGGCCAAGACAATTCAGTTACATTTCACCGGGTCTGGGACATGCGACAGAAAGTCTGACGGCCGATTCCCTGCAGGCTACGATAGCCAGTCGAGGTCTCCACCCTCTCCACCAAAAGATTTCCTGTTGACTCCATGTAACTCAGAGGGACAGATTTGGGGTGGGGGAGGGGAGGGAAAGAAACACAGGTTGTTAGGTATGCCTAATGTCACCTGAATAAGTAGGAGCAGTATACATATTGCACCGAGTACAAGCAGGGACTCTGGCAACTAACTATGACAGCATAACTAAAAGGAGAGAGCCAGAAGGTAACACAGGCATGAGGGAGCCCTGGGACATAAAGCAGCCAGCCACTACACCGTCAACAAACTCGAGTGAGCAAGCGAGTGGGGACTGACAGCATCCATACATCCCAGTTTACCAAAACACTCTGTCTGAGGACCCTCCAGATCTATACCTTTACCTCATAAACACCATTAACAAAAGGCTTGACTAAACAGATATGTTTTCAGCCTAGACTTAAATGCTGAGACTGTGTCTGATTCCCGAACACTACTTGGAAGGTTGTTCCATAACTGTGGGGCTTTGTAAGAAAAGGCTCCGCCCCCTGATGTAGCCTTCACTATACGAGGTACCAGCAGAATGCCTGCACCTTTTGATCTAAGTAGGCGTGGCGGGTCATAGAGGAGCAGAAGTTCACTCAGGTACTGTGGTGCGAGACCATTTAGTGCTTTAAAGGTCAATAGTAGTATTTTATAATCAATACGAAATTTGATAGGGAGCCAATGCAGTGTGGATAAGACAGGGGTGATGGAGTCATATTTTCTAGTTCTAGTAAGGACTCTTGCTGCTGCATTTTGAACTAACTGGAGTTTGTTTATGCACTTATTGGAACATCCAGACAGTAAGGCATTACAATAATCCAACCTGGAGGTAACGAAAGCATGGACTAGTTTTTCTGCGTCACGCAATGATATTAAATTTCTTATCTTTGCAATATTTCTGAGATGAAAGAAAGCTATCCGGGTGATATCAATGTGAGTTTCGAATGAAAGACTGGGGTCAATAATCACGCCGAGGTCTTTTACTGCTGCACGTGAAGAAACTGACGCTACGTTCACACTGCAAGGCTTAATGCTCAATTCAGATTTTTTTGTGAAATCCGATTTTTTTGTGAGGTCGTTCACATTAACAAATATATGCGACTTGTATGTGATCCTCAGTATGAACGAAAAGCGACCTAAAAGTGTTCCGCATGCGCATTGCAGGATACGACGACGTCACACGCAGTGAGCATGGCCAGTGTTTACGGAAGTAAAGCCGCCCGGTTGCGGTATGACCCATCCAATCTAGCTTGAATAGCTGCATCCCCACAAATGGAAATCAGCTCCCTAACCTCTGCGTCCTTCCATTGAGAAGATTCAGAACCTTCACAGCCCAAAGCGTCCCTCGCATTGATGTCATGCGCAGGGGCGCAGATACGTTTTTTGAACTGGGGGGGACAAAGCTGCCAGCAAACCAACCCCAACCCCGATATGCCTGTCAAACTTGTTGTGGGTTACCATAGCAACCAAGCTCGAGCTCGCAACCTGTGCAGTCTGCGCAGCTCAACCAACCGAATATCAGTCTTTGTTTTATGTGAGTTGTTGCAACTATGTATACACTGCTGTGCACCTCAATAAACCGAATGGTAATTAGTCTTTTGATTTTTCCGTGAGGTTTGCCTTATGCAAAGAAAGACAGCATAGACGTTTTTTCCTCCCTATAAGTGGGGGGGACCGAGCGAGGTGAATTTAAATCTGCGCCCGTGATTATGCGCCATGTTGTTGTAACTTTTTTTTTTGAGAGACCTGCCGCCTACTTCAGCGCAGAATAGTGACGTTTGTGGCTTGTTGATGACGTGTAAGTCGGATGAATGCGACCTGGCGGTTCAGACTGAAGTCGCATATGAAAAGATCGGATAGGAATCGGAATTAGGACCACATATCCAAACGGTCTGGGTCGGATTTGAAAAAATCGGATCCGTGTCGTTCATATTGTCAATAAAAGATCGGATACAGGTCACATATGGGCGAAAAGATCGGATTTGAGTCACTTCAGCCTGCAGTGTGAACGTAGCCAGAAAGGCCATCCAGAGTCACTGTGTAATCAGAAAACTTACTTCTAGCTGTATGTGGTCCTAGCACAAGTACTTCAGTCTTGTCAGAGTTAAGCAGAAGGAAATTAATAAGCATCCAGTGTCTAATGTCCTTAACACATTCCTCAATTCTATTAAGCTGGTGTCTCTCATCAGGTTTTGCAGAGACATACAACTGTGTGTCATCAGCATAACAGTGGAAACTAATACAATGTTTACGAATAATATCACCCGGAGGTAACATATATAGAGAAAAAAGCAGTGGACCCAAGACAGAACCTTGTGGAACACCAAACTTTACCTCGGTACGTCTAGAAATATCACCATTTATATCGACATACTGATAACGATCAGTTAGATAAGACCTGAGCCAGGAGAGGGCCAGTCCCTTAACTCCCACAACATTTTCTAGTCTATCCAGAAGAATGGAATGATCAGTGGTATCAAATGCTGCACTAAGGTCAAGCAACACAAGTAGCGAGACACAGCCCTGATCAGACGCCAACAGTAGGTCGTTTACTACTTTAACCAGTGCTGTCTCTGTGCTATGATGAGGTCTAAATCCTGACTGATGCATTTCATGGATGTTATTCCTATGTAAATATGAGCATAACTGCTGTGCCACAGCTTTTTCAAGGATCTTGGAGATAAAGGGGAGGTTTGATATTGGCTGATAATTGGACAATATCAAATTTTATGATTTTATGAAAGTGAGGGCAACTGATGCACCCTAATGACTATAGCTACAATTGGAATGTGCTGATTCTGTTCACGTTTGTAATTATTGTTCCGTCCACTATTAGATAAAATGAAAATAAAATTGTACAACATTTGTCTGAAAGTCTACAGCAAGAGATTTTATTTTGCAAATGACACTTCAGCTATTGTTTTAACAGTAATAAGCATCAATCTATAAATGATGGTGTAAATAGCTCTGTAACTACATGTGTGTGGAGTTGCTGAGACATGGAGGGGTGGGGATACCATCTAGCCCACAGTTCCAATAGGAGTCCTTTTGAGAGTAAACGCTTTGGCTTTCACAGCATTCTGTTCGCAAAAGCTGATGTTGGGAAAAAGTCTTTACACAAAGAAGGTTTTCTTGCTTTTGTAGGTTTTAAAAACAAAACAAAACTCTTCTTCCCTGTCGGGACTCTTCGTGAAAAAGGTATATTCCAACATGTAGCTAATGCTAACACTAGGCCACAAATCTGCACCGTCACTCCAGTCGTTCTGAGGAACTCTGTACGGATTATAATTGCTAATAAACTCTAATTTCCACGTATATCTATCCTTCGCTTCTTTCCGACAAAGATTATCCAAGTAATCTGGTAGTAGAGCTTTTTTAGCTGTAGTTTTCTTCGAACAACAGCAACAGACGCCGGACATCTTCACTTGGCTTCAGTATGTGAACAAAGTTCGCTTGCCCCTGGGCATCGGGTAGCGACGGTTGCTAAGGTAAATGCGACGTCAATGCAAGGGGTCTATATGTGGACGTCCTGAAATCAACTCGGGAAAACATAGAGGGTACCAGCGACCACTCGTAATGATGAAAAGCACAAATGTGCACACGCGCCTGAAGCGAGCCAGTCAGAATCGCCGTTGCAGATCAGGAAGAAAAAAACAAAACGGTGATCACAGGGGAGGCGAGGATGCTGGTTAATACGTCTTGTTTTTTTGTAACGTACTCGCTCTAAAGTCATTTGTGCTTAAATAAGCTGACCACAGGTGTGCCCGGACTGGCCTAACTCGCTAAAATATTTCTGCCCGAGCGTCTTGGTCGGGCAACGTCTGGCTTTGAGGCTTGTGAGTGAAGAAGTACAGTAGTAGACTGACTGTACTCATTTGTAAAAAACAAGTCCTTTTCTGTGGCTAGCTAACTTGAAGACGTTTACAAAGTGTTATCATATTCCAATATGATCTCACTACGAATATTCATAAAATAATGTGAGCTAACTTAATATAGAGTGTGTCTAAAGACATCACTCACACAAACACGCACTTTTTTTTTTTTTTTAAATGTCGTATGTCCTCCATCTTTTGCCACTTGGGGTTCTGACATTGCTAACTGTTGTTTGAATTGAATTGTTTTTGAGCGTACGAGAGGAGTGCGCAAGCTTGAGCAGGGGATGTTTCTGCATGGTCCTAGTGCCTGCACCCTGTCCTTTTTTTGAGCAACCGCTATTTCCACATGGTCCTAGTGCCTTAAAAAAAAGTGTGTGGGGGTCTGGGATCGCGAGTTGGCTTAGTGGTTAACGTGTCCTCCTCTCGACCGGGAGATCGTGAGTTCTACTCGCGGTTGGGTCATACCAAAGACCATCATAAAAATGGTACCTACTGCCATCTGGCAAGGCACACTGCAATACAGATGTGAGTAGGGAAGTCAAACTCTCACGGTTACCAGAGAACTAGCCCCCTTTCCTTGCTGTAACCCTAGCTGTATAGGCGAGAGGCTGAGGGCTATGGAACGGAGGTTGGCACCGCACCCATACGCCTCGGTTAGTACTGGGACAGGAGACTGCCTGGGAAGACCAGATTCTGGTGTGCAGCGCTCGAAACTAACGGTGTCCCGACGTCCCGGGGACCATAAAAAATGTCATCGGGACACAAAATTATTATATCTGGGACAATCCCGGGACAATGGAAAAAAATAGATCTAGAAAAAAAGTTCTACATTAATATTATTTACAAAGCCGTAACACATACGTAGACATTCACCTAATTTGTCAATTTTAATTTTAAAACGTTAACAGCGAAAAATACATAGTAGCTACACTTTCGATGCACCTGCATCCGTAGGCTACAGAGCAGCGCATTCTGTTCTAGAATCTTCGGCCGGTGTCCGCATTATATGGACTTGGAATGGAATTGCTACCGCACACGCTGCGCCGACTCTTGCCAGAACAAAAATGCTGAAGTGGTTGAAGCGGACCGACCGCGGGGAAGAAACTGAAAGCCCAGACATAACGTCTCCGGGACCTTCAGGATCCAAAGTGTCATCGCCTGGTCTGCAGGCAACGCTAGCAACTGAATGAACACTGTTAGACACGTTATAAAATACAACAGGAATGATGTGGCTGGATAACGGAAAAAATGGATAAAATGGATAACGGAAAGTTCATAAAATGGATAACGGTAATGGATAACGGAAAGTTCATAAAATGGATAACGGAAAGTTCATAAAATGGATAACGGTAATGGTGAAAATTATAAGTTGGCCTTATAAGTGCCAACAGATATTCAAGGTATAAGTAGATGAAATGAACATAAAAGGGGTCTTATTTTCAGCTAAAGTGTACTGCAGATGTAGGGAGTTGAAACATTTTCTGAATGAGCTAGTTGGCCCCTTTAAATAAACGGGTATCTATTCATACAGTGAGATCGCCAAAGTTTAATAAACTGAAAATGCAATAACTGTAATTTTGAAGTAGATGATGTATAGGACACGTGTCGCTTGTGTCTTGTGACTTATTGTAAAAATGATATAAAGGGTTCAAAATCGCATAGTTACAAATATAATAGTAACTTCATATGATAATATTAACCACTGGTTATTTCAGAGAGGAAAAAAATGGGGACACTATTGCTTCCATTCGGGACAATACAACACAGAATTCGGGACCACTGGGGGACACAAAGAAAAAAAGTTAATTTCAAGCCCTGCTGGTGTGGAAGGGACGTTGATTGTGTAGGGGTGCCCCCCCAATATAACGATCGGGGAAACGCTGCAGACTCCACACAGAAAGGTTTCCGTCGGCCGTGAGGCTCAAACCTGGGACCTTCTTGCTGTGAGGCGACAGTGCTACCCACTGCACCGCCGTGCCGCCCGGAAAAGTGTTTGAAATAGTGCTTGTTTTTCTACGGAAATGTTTAATACTTTTTTTTTACATGATTTCTTTAACAACTCCAAAAAATGACCAACACTACCACAAAGACGTCGTCCGCTGATAGACAAACTGTGCTGTAAGTCTGGCACAAGTTAGCAAGATCAGCATCACTGCTTCCAGCTGCTTTAGTTAAATTAACAGACATGGACTGATTTAGGGCTTGAATTGAGGGCACGTTGTCACTACTTAAAAGTAATGCAATTTTAAGCCTCTGGAAACTCAGCTCTTGCCCTGTGAAACACCGATTTCAAATCTGCATGTGCTTCTGTGCAATGGTTATTTATTTAAAATGAAAACTATGTATAATCTAATGATTGTACTGTAGCTTCCTGAATAAGCAGAGGCTTTTTATTTCTTGCTCTTTCATCAGCTGGTAGGATGTAGCTGAGAAACGCCAAGTCTTGTCAGTGCTTTTGGAGATTACACTCTCAAACGAGTTTTGTCCATTGCATCGACATCCTGCTGTATAGGTAAAGCACAGTACAGTGGTACAAAACTCGATTGCTAGTGAGAACAGCAGCGAATGTTTAAAAAAAGGGCTTTATAATGGAGCACGAGTGACTTCAAACTGCTACTACAGGCTTCGGCCTCACTACCAAAAGAGCCTGAGGTGGTATTCATGGCAACTCGGTAAATATTTCAGCTGGCTCGGCTTGCCAGCCTGTAAGGCAGTTCTCTGCTTACTGAGCCGAAGGCCGTATGGGACAGCTCCATCTTCGCTTTGACAGTAAGCACAAGTCTTCTTCAGATCAACAACGTCTGCTTTGACACGGTACTATGAGCAAGTGGTTTTCACGCATGATGTCACACATCAGCAAGTATCAGATTTTCAGCCGAGGCAATAGACTTGTTATACCAGTCTGACAAATTCTACAGATTCAGCTGATACAGTTCTAATGTGCGTTCGTGAAACGCCGTAGCTATCTAATCTTCTCCATGGCTGCCGAATTTTTGGTAGGATGGCGCCGAGTGATTCGCCGAACCCCTCCTCAATAACTCCCCGAGGAAATTCAACAAAGCACGACCACAAATGCCACTCAGTCTCTCAAAGGATACACATGAATTCCTGTAGTGTCTCCTTACATTACCAAGTGGCTTAAAACCATCAAAAAATCTTCTGATCTCTCAACCTCCTCCTCGGTGGCATGTCAAATTACACGGAAAATCACAGCACGTCGAGAACTTTGCATTTGCGCTGTTTATTTCATGCCACCGCTGCTGCTTCTTCAAAAGACTAAATCATGTCTCGCTGTAGTAGTTCTTCAGCTTTAATGAAACGTAGCTTGTGTTTTTGGAGAAACGATCCGTGTCTTTGGCACCTCTCAGTCCGGTCTATAAGAGGAGTGGAAAAAAAGGAAGCTCTCAAAAGTGCAGAGAAAGTCCTTGAATAACCCTCACTTCCTTTTTTTGTAAAGCTGACGTTTCGCAGAGTTTAAATAACGGTCCATAACGTCAGTCTGAACTCTGTTTGGACCACCGAGCCTGTCTAGTAGAAAGAAGTGTGATGGAAAGCGTACTTCAGGCCACTTCTGGCTTTCATTCGGTGTTTATATGTGCTGTGGTGATGGTTGGAGAGGCTTCCTGGCAGCATAGACTTTCCCTGTTGCTATCATCATACGAAGTACTACTTCTTTCGGGCGCTCTCGTTCGTTTGGGGTCAACGCAGCGGATCTGTTCCGCAAATTTGATTTGGCATAGGTTTTACACCGGATGCCCTTCCTGACGCAACCCTCCCCAGTCTATCCAGGCTTAGGACCAGCACTAAGTATGCACTGGCTTGTACAAACCCAGTGGCTGGGTATTTTACCTAAGGCTGCTATCACGCTGTCTCGTATCTTGCCACGTAAGTGGCGTGTGGGTCAAACACCAAGAAATGAGGCGTATTTTGTTCAAAATTCAAGTCCTGTGACGTACATGGCGTATGTGTGACGTTTCGGTGGCATATCTGGGGTTTGTATGGGGTTCAAGGGACATACAGTGATGGTGTACTGAGGCATATAAATGGCGTATGATGCGTTGCTGTGGCATAACCGTTTCGTTGCTGCGATGTATCTGCAGCGTTCACAAGTGGGTATAAAAGGGGGCCCCATGCTGCGTTCGTTGTCGTTCGTCACAGTCAAGAAAGCATCATGCTAGCGAAGAAGTCAGGACCCAAGAAGGGCAATGGAAAATGGAAGACATCAGCCGCATCCACCCAGCTAGGCCTGGAGCCACCTTCATCAGACACGTCAACTAAAGCGTTCGTACGGCGTAATAGGTGTTCGAGCAACGTTCCCGCTGCGTAACTTTCGTTTTTACGGCATATGTGTGACGTATCAAAGCTGCTACGGATTTTTAAGTGCGGACTTAAAAATACACCGCACCCTGGCGTACAAGGAGATCGTGTTACACATCCTAGAGTATTAGCTACGTAAGCTGGTGAGACTGTGACGTATCCGGATTCGCCGTACATACACAAGGCTGAAACACCAATGTATGAACCAAGCATAATCTGCATGTCTTTTGAACTGTTGGGGAAACCGGAGGACCTGGAGGGAACCCACGCAGACACAGGAAGCACATGCTTTTGATCACGGATCCAGTTTAAGCAGTCATTCTTAGCATATCCGCTGGACGCTCCGAGCTTTACTCCTGTTTTGTTCTGTTTCTTTATACCTTGAAGGTAATCGCCGGAGTTCACGTACTTGCACAACAAAATTATATTTGAATCGCAACACGGCCTTGCAGGCTTGCCCAGTGTAGGTCAGATTGTTCTTTTCTTCATTGCAGTCATCTCTTGCGGTTTCTTTTCATTCCATTTGAACTTTTTTTTTTTTCCAAAAGATGTGGGTAGAATGGCATGTCCATCATCCTGCTCTTTCTCTGCCCTCATCATTCTCTCTTTAGCAAGCGAGACGGGAGGCGTCAGTGCAGCTGCGTGCTTTGACTAGGAAATCGAGTGCATCACAGACAAGCAAGTCAAGTAGAGTACCAGCACCATGTCCAGATGAGTTCCATCGTGTGGGTTTGGATACACATATCGCAAGCTCCCTCAACGAAAGTGTCTCATGTGGCGTCTGGTGATGCAGTGCAGTACAGCTCAGCTGAGGTTTGAGTGAGCTGCTTGGCTGAAATATTTTTCCTTCCTAATTAAGGACCTCCATATGGTTGCAGTACTGTGTGTTCTCCCACAGCTTCCTCTTCCAAACAAACTCCATCACCAGCACCGTCCCTATATAGAATTCTTTTTCTTGTTTACTTGCAACATTTCAGATCCAAAAGCTTGCCATGGTGCATTGCTGCTTAAGTTTATAATTGCAGGCCATACCTTCGTGCAGGAGGCGTCAGGAAAGGAATCGAAGAAGGGAAATAACGGAGGAGATTGTTTCTGTTTTGTGCCAGATAGCCTCCTACTATATAATATTAGGTAGGAGAAGTTGAATTATGGGAAGGAGATGGTGGATGTGGAAACTGTCACGAGTAATGAAAGGAGAGAGGTGGGTAACTTGAAGGGAGGTGGAGTTTCAGGCGTGGTCTTTCTTCACTTCTTTCTTATGTGCTGTTGGATGGATAGGCGGATGGATGGATGGATGGATGGATTAAAAAAACCCCAGATACATTAATACGTAGGTGGATGAAGAGGTAGTTGAATGGATAGTTATATCAATGTTCAAGTCTAGACACATGCATTTATCCATAAACCGATGGATGGGTGGGTGGATAATGCATACGCTAAATATGGCTAAAAGTATGTGGACACTTGACCTTCACACCCTTATGTGCCACAAAGTTGGAAGCACACAATTGTCTTTGTACACGGTTGAATTACAATTTGCCTTCCCTGGAACTAAGAAGCCTGAACCTGTTCCAGCATGACCGAGCCCCTGTGCACAGAATGAGTTCCATGAAGTCATGGCTTGCCAAGGCTGGAGTTGAACAGCTTGAGTGTCCTGCACAGAGCCCTGACCTCAACCCCACTGAACACCTTTGGGATGAATTGGAACAGACTATGGCCCAGCCCTCCTCGCCCGACATCAGTGTCTGACCTCACTAATGCTCTTGTGGCTGATTTGAGCACAAATCCCCACAGCCACGCTCCAGAATCAAGTGGAAAACCATCCTAGAAGTGTGGAGGCTATTATAACAGCAAAGGGGCACTACATCCGAAATGGGACGTTCAACAAGCACATGTGGGATGATGGTCAGGTGTCCACAAACTTTTGGCTATGTAGTGTGCTAGGCTAGATGGATGACTGGATAAGGGCAATTCCATGTAAATGTCAACCTCACCATGCAAAAATAAAGCAACATGTAATACATCAAAACCACTCCCAGAGATCTCACCTAGGCCTGTATTTTACAGATGTGAATAAGTTGAACCAATTTGTAACCAACCTAATATGTCATTGTCAGTCTTTCTTTCTTATAATGTAAACCCCAAGCTAAAATCAACTTTGATCATGTACAATTCTATATTATTGCCACAAGCCACAGAAATGTATGCTAAAATCCACAAAACAGCAAAACAATAGCCATCCTAAATATTATTTAAGAACTTTGATAATTTTAGCTGATATTTAGAGTGTTTTTCAAAGGGTTATGGTGGTTAAATTGCTGATTTTCTAAACATATGCCATGTCTATTTCAGACGCGTCACATCCATAACGGAATTTCGTCACATCCATAACGCTGACTTTTCCTTCCAAAACTCTGCATGAAATGCAAAATATTTTAAACAAAGATTTTTTAATATTCACCTTGGACCCCTCTATCAAATGTATATCTCCATTTCGACATTAGGTTTACAATTTCACAGAGTTTGATAAAAATGTACAGTCACCCAAGAAAAGTGATACTTTTTCTGTCACATCCATAACGCATCTTTTATTGGCATTTTCTGGCATGCCCTAGATGTACTATGGAAATTGTTCTTGTTTTATCACTTCTCCAGTATGGTACAGCCTTAAAATATGCAACACCTGTTTAAATACTGGGAGACGATAAAACATGCACTGGGTCATTTGTTGCCATTTTGAGTTCAAGTGTCACGTCCATAACGCTGGAATTGCTCATAACATACCTACAGTGATTGGATGGATGGATGGATGGATGGATGGATGGATGGATGGGTAAAATCTACAAGCAAGGATTGATTGATAGATAGATAACCTGCATACTATGACTGATGGATGGATGACCTGCATACACTAACTGATGGGTTTATGGATGAATAATCTACATATATTGCTGATGGATGGATAACATATGCAATGACGGACAGATGGATGGATGGATGGATGGATGGATAACCTATGTACGATAATGAATGGATGAATACCCTACATATGATGCTGATGGATAGATAACATAGGCAATGATGGATGGATGAATAACCCTACATATGATGCTGATTAGGGTGCATCAGTTGCCCCCTAAAAATGAAAAGTTGCTCTGATCATGATGCATTTTTGTTTTTATGTTCCTTTTGGTAAGAAAACACACTGGGTGAAATATTTTGACAAAATTAAAAAGTTTAATGGTGGCACCAGGAGCTCAAAGTTATGGAAAAAGCTGCTATTTTATTAGCCTGGCAAGCCAGACTAAATGTGAATATTTAGTCTGGTCTCGGTCGTAGACATTTCCGAAGGGTGTGGGTAGGAACAACCCGCTGTCTTTCAAACTGTCTCTGTGCGTATAGGCCAACGCTCTGACCAATCAGCGCAACAGTGACTGTGACGTAGTCAGAGCGACAGAAAGCAGTGGGGGAGTAGCCTGGCAAGCCAGACTAAATCGGCAAAACAGACGGTCGGCAAAACAGCGAAAACGTCCTTCTTGAAAAGGAATGAGCGGAGAGCCTCTTCCTGCTCATGTTTCAATGAAAACTCCAAGTCTAATTCTTCTAAAACTGATTCCAAAGCGGAGTCAAACGCACACTGTTCACTAGCCGTAGCCATCTTTCCTGTTGTGCTTTCTCTAGCGTCGCGCAGCCTAGTCGTCACTCCTGCAAAAGCCCGCCCAAAGAATCCAAACAAAAACCTTGCATTGTGATTGGCGGGCACGATTTGATGCCCGGGGTGTGTTGTTGATATGGTCCGAGGCTAGACCCACTCGTAGGCAAAAATATTTTTGGCCGCTAGGCGGGTGGGTCTAGTTTACTAGGCTACTATTTTATGACTTTTATGACAAAATTTCGATCACTTTTCATGAAACATTATGGCAGCTTATAGAGTATACCAAATATCTTAGATAGACATTTTTAGTACATATTCTAAATATATTATCAAGCACAGTTTGAGTTTTAGCTGTTCATTGAATCATTGTTCAACTACTTTTAAACAATACAAATGTATTATGAATCACATTAATGCTTCTCAATCCCTTGCAAATGTTCTTAACATGATCTCTGGCTCACAAGAAATCAATAAATGGAGTCCAACGTTGTGATTCAAACCTTACGCAAAAACATAAAATAAGCGTTTTTTGGCAAAAAATGAACCTCATGGTGCCACCATTAGACATTAGACCATGTGGTCAAAAAATTTTACAGGATGTCTTTATTGGTGAAAAGGAACACCCAAACATAAATGCATCAGATTTTATGAAAGTGAGGGCAACTGACGCACCCTAATGCTGATGGATGGATAACATACAATGATGGATGGATGGATAACCTACATATGATGCTGATGGATGGATAACCTATGTACGATAATGAATGGATGAATACCCTACATATGATGCTGATGGATGGATAACATATATAATGACGGCTGGATGGATAACAGGCATGGATGGATGGATGGATGGATAACCTTTGTACGTTAATGGATGGATGAATAACCCTACATATGATGCTGATGGATGGATAACCAGTGTTTTCCCCAGAAAAAATTTAAAGCCCTAAATCCTGGCATGATAAAACACAGACAATTGAGCGCCAACGGCGCGAAGCGAAACTAGGGGAGTCCAGGGGCATGCTCCCCCAGAACATTTTTTGAAAAGGTGCATTTTCAGGGTCTCTGAGAGGTTTTAGATTCATGATTATAGGCTAGATTTTAACAGTGCTTCAATGATTTCTGACCTAAATAGTATTAATGTATACACATTTGAAATTTCACCTTAAAGTTCAACATGCAATTTAAACTGTTTTGTTATAGATTACTGAGGTCTACGATAGATTTGAAAATCTACAGGGATCCCTTGCACTTAATTATCTATGATCAAGTAGTGTTGTAACAAAAATGTGCATGAAAATATGAACAGTGGTTTGCTCCATCTTATGCAATCCAGTGAAGAGAATCGATCATCATGACCTCCTGTTGATCACAAAGGGATCTGAACCTAAGACCTGCCACCTTAAAATAAGTTGCTGTATTACTATAACTGTAATGATTTAGAATGTTTCTGATGCAATTACTGTAATATATGTAGAACTAAGATGCACTGAAAAGAAAAGTAAGGCAACTGCATATTATAAAGTTTAAATTTTGGCACTTTATTAAATGGACTAGATTAAGATTAAAACATATTTAAAGTAAAAGAAAACTTAATTCATACATTTAAGTTTGCAGAAAGATTATGTACTTATAAAAACATTCATGAAGAGAATTTGTTAAGTGTCAAATGTAGCATAATCTCGAATAATAATGATAAGCATATTTGGCAGTGTGATGTCACTGCGAGCCTTTAACAAAAGAATAATCTGGAGCCTTCTTTTGTTAAATGGATCCCAGTGACATCACACTGCCAAAACTGCTTATGATTATTATTTGAAATTATGCTATATTTGACACATTTGGACAGCTTCACTTCGTGAGAGTGTTTATGAGTACATAATCTTTCTGCAAACCCAAACTAATGAATTAAGTTTTCTACTTCTTTAAAGCAGATTAATTCTCCTCGGCTTTTGCTTGGCCCAATGTTGGGCAGCCCTCTCATAGTCCCTCTCGCTGTCATCCATGCTGATGTGGATCAAATTGTCTAGAGAGTCTTCTCCTAGCTTATTAAAATCAGTCGGCTTTGTCCGTCTGGTGGGGGACAACATCGGCAGCCAATGAGATCGCTTATAATGAATCGGAAACTTCCGGGACGTTTGACGTTTTCTTTCGTTATTTTTATTAATTAAACACGTTTGAACACGTGATCTTGACGTAGCCAACAGATTACAGTTTGTTTACATCATACCACGCGGACATATTAGTTTGACAGAATCAACACAAACATTGGAAAAAAAGACCGCTTGTTTAACACAAATATCAATCAGTATGTAAACGGGTCTGTTATTTGCTCTCCTATGTATCTAGTTACTTGTGGGTAGGAAATTTTAACGTATCGGTATAAATCTAAGCATATCGGATTTTAACTTTTTTTTTTTTGAATTTATTTATTTATTTCGAACATGTATAAAAATGTATGTAACTATTTGTACATACAAAAGAATGAAAAAAGTGACAAAAAAAGAATAAATAAAATAACATAAAGAGCTAAGACATTACAATACCGCACATTGTTCGAAAAAGGAGTGGGAAGAAGTACAATACTTTTTTTTTAATTTCCCACCCCTTTTTAACGACCCCGAAATCCAAACTACATTAATACACCTATAAAAATATATACCATATATACACTTCATGATTATCCATATAAATATATAATTACAAAAATAAATATATACTACATACCATATCCATCCATATATATATAAAAAAAAAAAAATCTCCTTCTCACCCCCGGCGGGGGGGGTGGTATCCATGTCATCCTCAAGCTCGGGTCCTCTACCAGAGGCCTGGGAGTTTGAGGGTTCTGCGCAGTATCTTCGATGTTCCTAGGACTGCACTCTTCTGGACTGAGGCTTCAGATGTTGTTCCTGGGATTTGCTGGAGCCACTCTCCCAGTTTGGGGGTTACTGCCCCAAGTGCCCCCACTACCACGGGGACCACGCAACCCTTGACCTTCCACATCCGTTCCAGCTGCTCTTTCAACCCTTGATACTTCTCAAGTTTCTCATGTTCCTTCTTCCTGATGTTGGCGTCAGCTGGGATCGCCACATCTATCACCACCACCCTCTTCTGCTCTTTGTCCACCACCACTATGTCCGGTTGGTTAGCCAGGATCTGTTTGTCAGTCTGGAAGCTGAAGTCCCACAGAATCTTGGCCCTGTTGTTCTCAGCCACCTTCTGTGGTATGGCCCATTGGGACTTGGGTATTTCTATTCCATACTGGTTGCAGATGTTCCTGTATACTATCCCAGCCACTTGGTTGTGCCTCTCCATGTACGCTGATCCAGCTAGCATCTTACACCCTGCTACTATGTGCTGGACTGTTTCAGGGGCTTCTTTGCACAGTCTGCATCTTGGGTCTGATCTACTCTGGTAGATCCTGGCCTCTATGGCTCTTGTGCTTATGGCCTGTTCTTGTGCTGCCATGATTAGTGCCTCTGTGCTGTCTGTCAGTCCTGCATTATCCAGCCACTGGTAGGATTTCTTGATATCAGCCACTTCCTCTATCTGACGGTGGTACATGCCATGTAGGGGTTTGTCTCTCCAGGTTGTCTGTTCCTCCTCCTCCTCTGCACTCTCATCAGGGTTCTGCTGCCTGAGACATTCACTTAGCAGTTCATCCTTTGGGGCCATCTTTCTGATGTATTCTCGGATTTTCGATGTTTCATCCTGGACCGTGGTCTTGACGCTCACTAGCCCTCGGCCTCCCTCTTTCCGCTTAGTGTATAGTCTCTGGGTGCTGGACTTGGGGTGGAACCCTCCATGCATGGTGAGGAGCTTTCTAGTCTTGATATCTGTGGCTTCTATCTCCTCCTTTGGCCAGTTTATGATACCAGCGGGGTATCTGATGACTGGTAGTGCGTACATGTTGATGGCTCGGACCTTGTTTTTACCATTCAGCTGACTTTTCAGGACCTGCCTTACTCTCTGGAGGTATTTGGCTGTGGTTGACTTCCTTGTGGCCTCTTCATGGTTTCCATTAGCCTGTGGGATGCCAAGGTACTTGTAGCTGTCTTGGATATCACCTATGTTGCCCTCTGGTAGGTCAATCCCTTCAGTCCGGATCATCTTGCCTCTCTTTGAGACCATCCGGCCACACTTGTCCAATCCGAATGACATCCCTATGTCATCGCTGTAGATCCGGGTGGTGTGGATCAGCGAGTCTATTTCTCGCTCATTCCTGGCATACAGCTTGATGTCATCCATGTAGAGCAGGTGGCTGATTGTTGCCCCACTACGGAATCGGTACCCGTAGCCACTCTTCGTGATGATCTGACTGAGGGGGTTCAGGCCTATGCAGAACAGCAGTGGTGATAGCGCATCTCCTTGGTATATGCCACACTTGATGTTGACTTGGGCAATGGGTTTTGAGTTGGCCTCTAGGGTTGTCTTCCACATTTCCATTGAGTTCTGTATGAAGGTCCTTAGGTTCCTGTTGATCTTATACAGTTCCAGACATTCCAGTATCCATGTGTGTGGCATTGAGTCGTAGGCTTTCTTGTAGTCAATCCAGGCAGTGCACAGGTTGGTCTGTCTCTATATATAATATACATACACACACACACACACACACACACACATATATATATATAGACACACACATATATATATATATATATATATATATATATATATATATATATATATATATATATATATATATATAATATGTGTACATACATACATACATACATACACTTCATATATATATATATATATATATATATATATATATATATATATACTTTATACCATATATACACTTCATAAATATCTATATAAATATATAATTACAAAAATAAATATCTACTACATACCTATCCCTGTAAATATCAAGATATCTATCCCCATAAATAAATATATACCATATACTAAGTTAGTTCTAATATAACAATCAACCCTACTCTATTTATGCCTCATCATCCTCCATTAAGATACTTCCTCTTCAATATACTTGTTTAAAAATAATTTTTTTTGTACCTTTTTTTTAAACAGATTTATATTTGCACTTTGTTTTATTTCTGTCTCCAGTCTGTTCCATAAAGTCACCCCACAGCTCGATACGCACATGCTTTTCATATTTGTTCGAACCTTTGGTTTTTTAAAATTTAGGTCTCCCCTTAGATTATATCCCCCCTCTCTCTCACTAAACATTCCTTGTATATTTTTCGGCAATAGATTATTTCTTGCTTTGTACATTATTTGTGCTGTTCTGAATTTGACCAGATCCATAAATTTCAACATGTGTGATTTTATGAATAGTGAGTTTGTGTGTTCTCTGTATCCTGTTTTGTTTATTGTCCTTATTGCTCTTTTCTGTATTGTACATATCGGCTGCAGGGTGGTTTTGTAGGTGTTTCCCCAGACTTCGACACAATAAGTCAGATATGGCAAAAATAACGAGTAATATAGAGTACGCAAAGATTTACAATCAAGAATATATTTTGTTTTCCACAGAATTGCCGAGCACTTTGCCAGTTTTGCTCGTACATATCCTACATGAGGTTTCCAGCAGACCTTAGGATCCAAAATCACACCAAGAAATTTAATTTCCTGTACCATTTCTATCTTAGTATTGTCTATTATCAATTCTACATTACAATCTATTTTGTGTCTCCCAAACACATAATCTTTGTTTTGCTTAGATTTAATGATAATTTATTTTTGTCAAACCATAGTTTTAGTTTATTTATTTCAGTTGTGATTATCTCTAAAGTCTGCTGCTAATTCTCACCGGAACTAAACTAAAGCGACTAAGCGTATCGGCAGGCAGAGCAAGTGTATCAGGCCCGATACGCTAAAACGCTTTGGGGAAAACCATGGATAACATACAATGACAGATGGATGGATGGATGGATGGATAACCTACATATGATGCTGATGGATGGATAACCTATGTACGATAATGGATGGATGAATACCCTACATATGATGCTGATGGATGGATAACATGCAATGATGGATGGATGGATGGATGGATGGATGGATGGATGGAGAACATATACAATGATGGACAGATGGATGGATAACCTATCTATGAGGATGGATGGATGGATGGATGGATGGATAACCTACATATGATGCTGATGGATGGATAACATGCAATGATGGATGGAGAACCTATACATTGATGGATGGATAACCTATGTACAATAATGGATGGATGAATACCCTACATATGATGCTGATGGATGGATAACATGCAATGATGGATGGATGGATAACCTATGTACAATCATGGATGGATGAATACCCTAAATATGATGCTGATGGATGGATGGAGAACATATACAGTGATGGACAGATGGATGAATAACCTATCTATGATAATGGATGGATGAATAACCTACATATGATGCTGATGGATAGATAACATATACAATGATGGATGACGTATGTACGATAATGGATGGATGAATAACCTACATATGGTTCTGACCTATAGAGGATGGATTGATAAACTATGTATGATAATGGATGGATGGATAACCTATATATGATGACCTTGGATGGATGTGTGGATACATACACGTAATACATGCATGCGGACTTGCATATACGATGAACGAATCCGTGGACAGCGATGATAAAGGAAGAGAAATACCTGTAGCCGAATTAAGAATAGGAAATTGTACATAATTTCTAATGTATATATTTGATGTTCCTGGAAATTGAAATGTTATATGTTATGCATACGAAATGACCATCTGTTACCCGTTTAGCTGTATGAACGTTAGTGATCGTATACTCCTCGGTTAGGTATTGATTAACGGATATTACTTTTCCAGGAGTGCGTCAGGCAGCCTTTCATCACCTCAATAATATTTGTATTATCAGTGTTAGAACAGAACGTCTGATTGAGTCACTCTCCTCAAACACAGACTCCATGGAGCTGCTCGAAATGCAGCTGTGGGCCTCATGGCCGCAATAAAATGCACAGGTGACCTTTTGTTTTCTGACCCCAGCTTAAACATTGTGCTAATAGAGCCACGGACGGTGAAGTGGTTTGGATAGCTGCCATTTTCATCAAAAGCCAATTTCTTTCTTTTTTTCCGCTCGACCTCTTGCACCTCGGTCCATTGCCGAACAGAATTCCACAGCCTGTTTACGTTTCATTTATTTTCATGAGCCTGTCCGAGGTATGCTTGAAACAAAAAGCTAATGTGTTGATCTAACCCGAGTAGTACAGATATCGAATGATTACACCGCACCCTTTTACATGATTTAATCAGCCTTCCCTTTTTCCTCACTGGAGCTGTTTAAGTTTGACTTTGACTTTTTGGACTTGATGAGTCTTGCCGCTGCCTGCATGCGGTTTGGTGTCCTGTCTGACTCGGTAAGGTTTGTTGTTTTGAGAAAATGTTTGAGATGCATGAAATGGAGAACATACAGGTGACTTTACTTGTAGTTTTCCCCTCCGCTGAAACGACCTGTCACTTCTTTTAGTCCACTTTTAATATATTCACTGAAGCATTCATTGTTACATAACCATTTTCTAACCGAATCAAACCGACTCCACAACTTCACGCATCATTGTTTAGAACAAAACTACTGAAATGCTGATATAAATAGGCTTGAGGTCTGTATCCTTTGGAAAGCTTTGCATAGACATTTGTGCTTCTTGATAGCCAGGCAATGCAAATGTCTATAATGTATTTGTATCGTTTAAAGCAGGGGTTCGCAAACTTTCTGCAGCTTTTAACTGCAAAATTATTGTCACTAACCCTCTCTGAATATAATCCAACTATTCAAATATTAAGTTCATTATAAGGTGGAACGGTGGTGTAGTGGTTAGCGCTGTCGCCTCACAGCAAGAAGGTCCGGGTTCGAGCCCCGTGGCCGGCGAGGGCCTTTCTGTGCGGAGTTTGCATGTTCTCCCCATGTCCGCGTGGGTTTCCTCCGGGTGCTCCGGTTTCCCCCACAGTCCAAAGACATGCAGGTTAGGTTAACTGGTGACTCTAAATTGACCATAGGTGTGAATGTGAGTGTGAATGGTTGTCTGTGTCTATTGGCCCTTTTCCACTACCCTTTTTCAGCTCGCTTCAGCTCACTTCAGCCCGACACGGCTCGCGTTTCGACTATCCAAAAACAACACGACTCAGCTCGCTTCAGCCCTGCTTAGCCCCCAAACTCGCACCGTTTTGGAGTGGGGCTGAAGCGAGCCAAACCGAGCTGAGTGAGGCTAGGGGCGTGAGGAGACACCCCCCTGTGCACTGATTGGTGAGGAGGAGTGTCCTCACATGCCCACACACGCCCCGCGAGCACGCTGGGATCTGTAAACACCGCAAACCCGGAAGAAGAATAATTACGAATTACGAGAATTATGAAGCCTTATGCGCCTCGCCTCATCTATACGCTCTTGCCAGTATCTGTTGGCGTTGTCCGTGACAACAAGCCACAGCACCAAGACCAGCAACACTAACGACTCCATGTCCTCCATGTTTATTGTTTACTCTCCGGGTTGTGAGACTAACGCTTAAAAGATCACTGATGTCACTGTTTGCGCCGCCAAACGACATCACCTGACGTCCACCCACTTTCGCTAACTCCACCCAATGTGTCCACCCACTTCCAGCCAGCACGGTTCAGCGCGGTTGTAGTCGAAATGCAACTCCAACATCCCCACTCGGCTCGACTCAGCCCGACTCAGCACAGCACGGCTCAGCCGCGTTGGTAGTGGAAAAGCGGCATATGTGTCAGCCCTGTGATGATCTGGCGACTTGTCCAGGGTGTACCCTGCCTTTCGCCTGTAGTCAGCTGGGATAGGCTCCAGCTTGCCTGCGACCCTGTAGAACAGGATAAAGCGGCTAGAGATAATGAGATGAGATGAGATGATATTTTTGACAGTATTTGGTTTTACAGGTCAAACAGGCTACTTAGTCGAAGAACTCAATAAATAAAATACAGTGCTGTAAAAAAAATTCACCTTGCTGATTTCTTTCAGTTTCAGTTTTCGCATATTTGTCAACGCTAAGTTGTTTGATAATTTTGATTAAAATGTAATACAAGACTGTGGCAGCGGGGGCGTGGTCAAGCATTGGTTTGGGAATGGAAGGCGAGGCCAGGGAAGGTGAGTGGCAAATTGAGTGGCGCACTTGTGTGTTGTGTGGTCTCAGCTAAAAAGCTTGGAAGAAAATAAAACGAGCAAATTTACCACCATTACCCATCTGCCTGCGCTTCAGGGTTCCACTCACTCCCAGGGACATTTACAAAGACAACCTGAGTAAACAAAAGGCAGTTTTAATGAGCATTTTGTTTATAGAAAGGAAAAAAGGTGATGCAAAACTTGTATGGTAGAGAGAAGAATTCATGGTGTGTCAGTTTTGGCAAGTAGCCCAGGCCCTGAAGTAGCAAAGCATCCCCACAGCATCATATTACCACCACCATGTTTGACTGTTGATATTTTGTTCTTATTGCAGAATGCGGTGTTAGCTTTTACGCCAGAGGTAACGGGAACCATTTCTTCCAAAACTTTCCACTTTTGATTCCTCAGTCCACAGAACATTATCTTAAAAGGCTTGGGGGTCATCAGGGTGTTTTTTTTTTTATGTCGAGTCATTATGTTCCGCTTAGTTATCACTGGTATTATCCCATGGATGCCGTTTTTGTTCGGCTTCTAATGGTGAAATCCTGATCGCTGAACTTAGCTGAGGCAAACGAGGTCTGCGGTTTCTTAGATGTCGGTCTGGGCTCTTATGTGTCTTCTTGGATAAGTTGCTGATGCGATATTTCTTTTGATCACATCATATGGTGCCGCATTTTGTATTTTTGTGCTTAATCAACTTTGTTTTGCATTAAATTTTGTTTGAAGATCTGAAACAATCAAATGAGCCAAATATGCAGAAATAGAAGAAATCAGGAAGGGGTAAATAATTTTACACAGCGCTGTAACTGTAATAAGGGTGGGATGTGATTTCCAACTAAATTTAAAATAAAAGTCAGCGACCCTGTAGTTATTCTTCACGGACCCCTGGGGAACCAGTTGGAGAGTCAGTGACTTAGTGTGTAAAATTCTGCAAAAAAAGAGGCCATTACAGTTTGCCGTTAAACCAAATAGAGTGGCGGCATTTATGTTTCTTGTCGTCTCAGAAGTCAGTGTGAAAATGGAAAATGTACTGACTCCTGTCCACTGCCTTGGCTGCAAAGAAAGGCGAAAAGAAAAGCAGTTGTGACTTGGGAAAAGTAGTTCATTCGGTCCTAGAGAGTCCTTGGTCCATCGGTACACCAGTTTCTGATGGAGAACAAGCCTAGATGGATGGATGGATGGATGGATGGATGGATGGATTTACTTTATTGATCCCAAGCTGGAAAATTGTGATGTTGCAGCTAGGGATGTTAACCGATGACCGTTTGACCGGTGGTTGACCGAATCAACGTCAACCGGTTAAATTTTTTTTGGTTGTCGGTTAAAAAAAAAAATCAATCGTTTTGAAACTGCCGATTTTGGAGCGGAGAACCTGGAATTCTGTGTTTGTAAATGCTTGGGGCATGCCATGCGGTGTAAGGACGACAGCTGACAAATCAGAAACACCCATTCAGTCATGTCTCGCCCTCCCGCCCCAGTTAAAGACAGCTGACAAATCAGAAACACCCATTCAGTCATGTCCCGCCCTCCCGCTGCCACTCGGCAAAAGAAAAGTGTAGACACAGGCTTTTTAGCTTACAAATTACTTTTCTGTTTTTTTTAATTATTATTAGAAGGCACATGGAGTTTAGTCCTGCCTTGGCCAGTGCATTCTGAAAGTATGTTTCGCTCTGTAGCCAACAATGCATGTTATTGCAGATCATATCTCTCCACACAAACTAAAGGCGCAGATGCCGACTTTTTCATGGCTGAATCGCGCAGATCCGATTTTTTTTTTCTTTAGGGGGGGTGTTGGAGTGTCTGAATAATTTCATCAGAGTAAATTCTGTATTAAAATTATAACTAAATAAGCAAATGCTGTGACAGTCCATGAAACATAGGAAGTATGAGAAGAAAACAGTAAATCAGAAAGCTGCGCACATTTGCGCAGCTTCCGCGAAAACGTTTGCATCCCTGTAAACTCACAGGTTAACTGACTTTAACCGGCTAATGAGGCTCAGTGGTCGGTCAAGATTTTTTTTAGTTTTCGCCATCCCTAGTTGCAGCAGCAAGTTATCAGACATGCAAAAAGAAAAAGACACACTGTACAACACAAAATAGAATTCAAAAAAAGATCCCAAGAACAAACAGACCGTAGAATGTACAGATAAAAATGCAATGATAAATAATATGTACAGTATGTGTTTTGTACAGTTGAATGTGCATTAATACAGGTGAATAGTGCATTAAAAATCCTGTGTCAGGGCTTTTTCCCCAGAAACAAAATATCAGAGCGGTGCTACTGATGCGGCCCGGCCCGGAGAGCCCCCGAAGGCTGCTAGCGGGGTCCGGTGGCATGCTACCCCAGAAAATCTTGAAATTATAGACTTCAAATGGTGCACTCTGGTGGCATCTAGGGCTGATTTCAGCACAGCGTTCTTCAACATGATTAAATTTGCTGTTTTTTACCTTGTCAAGTATGCAACGGGCAAAATTTAAAGGGCAAAATCAGATTTGAAATGAAACCACTTCGTAGCGCTCCTCGTCATTTTCCAATTCCAGGATGCCAGGAAAAGCATCGAGGTCAAAACATGCAACAGCACCATCTAGCAACCAGCGCCTAGAACGTGGTTTGATGTATGGTTGCGAACGGCAGTTAGTGCACGCAGCTAAAACCCTTTATTTTCACTTCTGGGTCGAGTCCCAGGATAGTCGAGATCTGTATATTACAATATCTTCCCATTTCTATAGTTATTACTCATTTTCAGAAGGGAACAGGAGATGTTTAGGTGCGGAAAGTACTCTGCATCGTTCAATTTATGGCATTGATTGATTTGAATTTTTTTGTGTCCAAGTGGCAGCGCAGCGCTGATGTCACGCAGTGCGGCGGAGCACCACGTCTCTGTGCTTTGGGGAAAGCCCTGATGATGTATGTGCTTTGTACAGGTGAACGTGCATTAAAAGCCTCCGCGTGTGTCTGCACATGCGTATGTCTCAGATGCAGTTACTGGTAGATCGTTTCTCACCCGCAGTCAGGGAATTGTATTGTTTGGGATTGTTAGCACTGGGAACCGGAGCCATGAGTATTTAAAATGCTCAAAAGAAACAGTTAGTTTCTTATGCGAGAGCCTTCATGTGCTAAGTAAACACTGCATGGAAAAATGAGCATTTGATTGCTGCCGCTGCTTTGTGTAAATGTGCCTGAGCTGCTGATAAATCTGTTTTTCCCCCTGCAATTATCCTGCAGATCTGAACTCCTCAGCATGGAGGTGGTCATGGATCTGAAACTGACCTCAAACTCAGAAGCACAGAGTACTTAATAAGCACTTTTTACAAATCACCCAGCACAAGGGAGCTGCCTCTGTCGCCCACTTTCACGCTCATACTTCACAAGATATGTTATGGTTTCGTTTTGTTTTCCATTTTTAAAATGCACACTGGATCACCACTGAAGACAGCTGGAGAATGGAAAAAGCCAGCGTGTTCTTGGTTACAGTGGAACCTGATGTGGTGTTCTGCCGTCATAGACTGTCTGCCTCAAGGGTTGATGTGTCGTGTGTTTTTTGAGATGCTTTTCTGCTCACCACGGTTGTAAAGAGAGGTTATTTGTATTAGCTTATGCTGTATTCACACTTATACCGGTACGAAAGTGGTATAACTGTATCGATACAAAGTATACCGGTACAGTTTAGTGCATCTGTCCACACTAGCGAGAAATGTTTGCGGTTTTCTGTCACGGAAGTTGAAATGCGCTTGCGCAAAATGTTTCCGTGGTTACCGAGTAACTTCCTTCCGAGAATGTGGCGGATGAAACAACGTGTGTGTGCTTTTTGTTGTTAGTGTACAGTCTGTATTTCTGGTGGTCATTTATTCAGTCGAATCGTATAAAACGCGCGAGGCAGTTGAGAAAGGCCCTGTCCACACGGCAACGGATTCAGGTGAATCCGATAAAATTGTTTATCGTTTCGGCCTGGCGTCCACACGGCACCGGCGTTTTGGGTGCCCCAAAACGAAATCTTTTGAGAACGGGTTCCAGAGTGGAAAGATCTGGCAACGGCGCCGTTGCGAAGTCGTCTGGATGAGTAGAACAGATTTGTTTACGATGACGTCACAACCACATGACTGTCAGTGCTTCACGCCGGGTAGAAGTGTAACGAACTCGATGCGAGTTAACAAATCCTATAACTTGGTTCATGAAACGCGCTTACAAAATATTTTCACTGTGAATATTTATTGTGTAATGGTGCAAAGTGAGAGAGAGAGAGAAAGAGAGAGAATAGCCCTTAGGGCAGAGTCAATCCCGCCAGCAAAAATAGGGAAAAAAAAGGAGCGATCTCACCTCTTCAGATGTTGGTTTAAGTCCTACAATACATTCCTCAAAAAGGGCGTAGAAGAACAAATTAATCCATCAACGTGCAGCATTCAATTTATTCCGGACCATTAAAGACGCCTCCTTCCGCGTAGAATCATACGTCATCCTCGCCGCCATATTGGATGGGTCAAAGCGGAGAATAAAGATGCCTCATTCATGTGCTGCGTTTAACTGTACCAACAGGTTTACCGTCCAAACGAGATCACATGGGATTACCTTTCACAGGTGAGACTGGAAAAATACTTTTCATTGTATTTGGTCATTATAACGTAATTTTACGAACAGATTTTTCTGACTTTGTGGCTAATATGAAGTCTCGCGCATAATAGTTTATGCGCATGCGTCCTTACTTCTTCTATTGTTCTGGTGTCGCCGAAGGGACCGTCTTACAGCGCCCCTAGAGGTGTGGCATGTGTATTGCATCGTTTTCAGCAAGCGTTGCGTTGCCATATGGACCTGATATTTTACTGATCCGTTGCCCATGTAGACGCGATATTTTTTTTTAATAACATCTTGTTGCCGTTGTCATGTGGATGTAGCCAAAGAAACAAAGAAAACAAATCTCCCTTTCTCCCCCCTCCCTTTCTCCCTCTTTCCTTCTCTTCCCCTCCCTTTCTCTCCCTCTTCCTCCTTTCTTCCTCCCTCTTTCCCCCCTCCCTTTCTCCCCCTTTTCTTTGCTCCATGTAGCTCCACGGTCGTTTTGAGCCATTTTGACGTTTTATTTACAGCTGGAAAGCACGTGCGTATTGTATTGTATGAATAACCCGGAAGATGCAGGAATGGTTCATTGCGCTTGCGCAATGAACGGAATTTGTATTTGTATCGATGCAGAACCGCTTCATCTGTCCACACTACAGCGAAGCGCTACAGTACCGATACTGTACTGGTACGAAACCCATATATTTGTGGGTTTCGTACCGATACAGTTATACCGCTACAGTACCGGTATAGTTGCTAGTGTGGACAGGTGTTGCAGTACGAAAGTAGTATCGTATCGGTACAAAATCCCTAGTGTGGACAGGGTAATAGTCTTCCTGTCAGCTCAAACCATTCTGGTTGGTTTCCTCAGACCTCTCTCGACAACAAGGAGCTTCCAGCTGCAGTGTGTGTGTGTGTGTTTTTTTCCCCCGCACCAACATGCATAACCTCTAGCATGAAAAGCCCAGGAGATAATCAGTTCCTGTAATATTTAAACCACCCCATCTGGCACCAACGCCTGTGCCACATTCAAGTGAAGAACAATCCAGAAAGTAACAGAAGTGTGCTTTGGTAATAATAGTAGTTAGTATAAATACGCAGGTGATTTATAGAAAATCGTGCGTGCTGATTTGGTCGAGAGATTCGGACCATTTCTCAATAATCACCTCGAGCGACTCAGCAAAATTGTGGCCGATCGTTTCATCACTGTAAATGAGGAAGAATTACAAATGATGAAAGAAAACGCTGTTCCTAAAAGCACTAAAGATGCTCTGAAGTTTGGTCTAAAATTATTCAAAAGGAAGGTGGAGTTGGGATTTATTTTATCGATTTCAAAAAAGTATTTTATGTGAGTCGGCGTAGAAAAGTGACTCAAGTCTGCGCTGCACCGTTATTACATTTGTATGCTGCTTTTGAAGATTGAAATAAATAATTTTTTTCATGTGACTTTAAAAAATAAAATCATTTGTGTATTTTTACTAAAACAGTTATCCGCCTCAGGCTCAGTGAGAATCGGTGAACCTTGACTTCGTCTTGGTTATTATTTAACGGTTATTTGCTGAAGGCAAAGTGAATAGTAACCGAGATGAAGTCGAGGTTATTATTCACTGATATTCACTGAGCCTGAGGTGGATAATTGTTTTAGTATAAATACACTGGTGATTGATTAAAAAATAATAATAATAACCGTATGCAAAAAATTAATTTATTCCCTACTTTGAAAGCAGCATGCAAGTGTAATAGCAGCACAGACTCGTCACTTATCTACTCCAGTTCACATAAAATCCTTTGTTTTGAAATCGATAAAATAAATCACAACTCCACCTCAACATTGAATAGTTTTAGACCAAACTTCGTAGCATCTTTAGTGCTTTGAGGAACAGCGTTTTCTTTCATCATTTCGAATTCTTCCTCACTTATGGTGACAAAGCGATTCGGCGTTCTCCGCTTTTCAAAAATAAAAGGTGGTGGCGGGGGTTTGGGGGGCCACTTAGGCCTCCAACGGGGTCCAGAGGCGGAGCCCCGGTGGGGGGCCAGGGGGACGAAGTCCTCCTGAAGCTGATGGACTTTGGGTTTTTTTGACAGTTAAACTGGCCAATAAATGGATAGGAAATGCTAAATTATTGTTAAAATCATTTTACAAAAAATTAACACATTCTTACTGTACATATCATCTTTATTGTCAATGTGAGACTCATTTGAGATTTCAGTTGAGACTGATGCGCCTGTTGCGCCTCCTTGAAGTAATTATATATTTTTTTCCATGTGTGAAAAATAAATGAACTTCCATGCATAAACAAAATACCTAATTACAATAAATGCATACTTTTTTTTACAATACACATAATTAAGGTTAACTGGGTGAAACCACTCCAATCCATGCCCGAGCTGGTGCGCGTGCCCGAGACTGGCGCTACAAAGCCACCCCGGCCTCCGCAGTTCAGGTCCTTTGACCCAGGAACCTGGAAGTCCTGCAGTAAACAGCCACAGGGAAGCAACGGGAAAATGCAGCTCTCGCCTGCACAATCACAGATACGTCAAATAAAAGACCTGAGCTTAACTAATGTGTGTGTGTGTGTGTGTGTGTGTGCGCTGTTATATGATTACTGTAACTGTGTTTGGTCAGAAAAGATGATAGAGAAGCGTAACCGTTGCACAATAACGCTACAAACACCCGCAAAGTTATTTAGCTGCTGGCTAGCTGTAGCTTGTAGCTTCCAGCGTTACTGTGGTGCGGTGTAGTGTAACGCAGGGATCGACCTCAATCTGCAGAGCTCTGAGTTACAATCTGTACGCAGCCGGCCGGATGGTTTTCTATCACAATCGCGTGGCCACTTCAGGTCGCACCGTATGCATTCGTTTAATGGTCTTCTGCATGTTAAATAGTTAGAAAATTATAATAAAACGAATACTTTGCAATTTATTTGGTGTATACTGATGAAGTTACTTTTTTTTTTTTGGCCAAGGGAGGAGCGGCAGGCCAGAATTATATCGTGGTAGTGCACCACTTTAAAAGCGCCCGTGGAGAACACTGTGATTAGCCAACATTTTGCCAAGTCACTCAAAGTGATTTTCGAGAAATAGTCCAAATCTCTCAACCAATCAGCACGCACGATTTTCTATAATCACCTGCATATTTATACTAATCATCGATATTCACTTCACATTCAGCGAATAATTGTTAAATGTAACACGGCATTAATCACAGTATGCAAAGTTTCCTTTCCAGAGAAATGAGACCCTTTAGACAGAAGTCCTTCATCAGCTGTCCAAGCAAAGCGCTTCTCAGGCAGGCCTTAGAAACCAAATAAACTTTTTTTTTTTTTTGAAAATCTCTCATTAATTCTGCTATCGATTCCTTCCCATCTCTTCTGAGCAGATCAGATCAGATCAGATCCTTGACTTTCCTTTTTGAAGAACCTGACAGATTTCAGAGCCATCAGGAGGATGATAAATTCATTCTCACACACTTTTACCTCTTTATCATGCTTTAGTGCTTTTAACACGTCAGCCAATTACATCGCAGCAACTCGGCAAGATCTTCTCAGCTGTTTTAAATAAAAGCTTTTAGAGACCAAAGTGTTAATTTGAGCATATAGTGCAGCGTCATGTCTCTGTTTTGGTGTAAGCGTTTTTTTTTTTTTTTTAGTGAAAGGCAGAATGTCACTGTAACTGTTTTTTTACTTGCTTTACACTGAATTAATCTGTTAGCACGAGTCTTCTCGAGGTCATCTGGAGTCTGTCTTGCTCGTCGTGAGTGCTATTGTGTTATCGCATTACTATTCTTAAGAGTCAGCTTCTTCGTGGAGAATAACCACGGGAAGAACCTCGCACTAAAAGCACTGTTTGGGTTTTTATTACCTGCCTGCCTAACAAAAAGAGACTACGTTATTAGCTCTTTAAATACAAATTAGATTTTGCTGGGTGCCCACAGAGACAGGCTATTCTTCTTAACGGTGGAGGAGGTGCAGGGCAACTGCTGTGTGGTCCACCTGTTCACCTCTCTCTTCTAATCACTTCATCCCCTTGTCTTTCCAGATGGTTGACATCGGCTCTGTTCCAACACGCAACTCAAACTAGATTTGTTTTTGTTTTTGTTTTTTTGCATATTGGATTTGAGCAGGAAAGATTTTCCGTAGTCTAAAATGCCTCGGAAAAACCAGACTTTTCCGATCATATGAGTTAGCACTGAGCGATACGACAAATGATTATACCTACAGGACACTTTTCACATGGAATAATAATAATAAGTTAAATTTATATAGCGCCTTTCAAGAAACCCAAGGACGCTTTACAATTATAAACAAGGAAAAAAATACATAAATAATAATAAAAAAAATAAATAAAAAGTAAAAAGTCCACCAAGTAGGGGTCAGGATGTAATTCCAGTGGTGTAGCAGCCACAGTCCCACCAAAAGGCGCACGAAAACGAGTCCCACATCTCCAGCACCGCCACCATGACGCCGTCAGCAACATCGCTCAAACACCACGCCATGGATCCATAAAGCGAGCAGAGAAGCTCCGCCACGCAGAGCGCTGGTGTGTCCCAAACCGCCAGCACAGCCGCCGCGATACCACCGAGCAACATCGCTCGGAACATCACCCCAAGCATTAAAGCACAGAGCGCTGGACAACCACGATGTAAAATGAGCAACGAGCTCACTGCAGTCCACAGCTGGGAGCGCAGGCATCACCCACAGTGAACCAAGGCCTGGAGGGAACCAACGCCCAAAACTAGGTCCGGAGCTACACCACCACCGGCGGACAAAAACACTCACTCAAACAAACATCAAACTACAAAAAAACACAGGAAAAAATAAATAAATAAAATGAAAATAGAAAAAGCTCTGGTGAGAAGCGGCAGCCAGAACGCGCACGACGTACTCTCAGCCGGAAACGGAAACGAAAAAAAGTGTTCTACTCTGTGTTCTATTCCCTTCTAGCACGTTTCATTCAGTTGGTTCGATAGCAGGGGTCAAAATTAACTTTTGAATGTACTTGCCGTCAGGGCAACCAACCCCAAAAATTTACTTGCCCGCATGCATGTATCAGTTGCCCTACTTTTTTGCAAGTTGACTGGGTAAGTAATTTGCATAAAAAGCAATCTGGATGTATATTATAGAGTATGCAATAAAATATTTCAACTTGTTTTGCCATTGTTTGATTACTGATTGATAGAAATAAAGTTATAACACTCATATGTGTTCAGTGTTTATTTCATCATGATGAACAGTAAAACAACGAGGTATAACTACTAGTATCTTCTATTAAACATGTTAAACAGTCAGAAAACATCGCGTCATCATGGTCAAGTGTAACTGATCAAATCAGAATTAAAAATCAGTCCAAAAAGACGCTTCGTTCGTTCTAGCCTACGTGACAGTGGCGCCTCGTGTGAATAATCATAATATCACGTAGCGCCATCTCGCGAATGGAAGCGTCAACTACCGCAACGAACCAAAGTCAAGGACAAACAAAAGAGAAGACGGGGAAAAATAAAGTTTTCGTTCTGTTTCTGTTAGGAATCACAACAACTTAATTTTTCTTGGTAAAACAGACATTCAAACACAGTTGTCCGACGGACAACTAGTGATAATTTTATTGTTGCCCGAGTATGAGAATGACTTGCCCATGTCCGTCGGTACATGCTTAATTTCGACCCCTGGATAGCTTGCAATATTTTCATCATATCGCTTCTCCTACGTGTATTACGTCACTTGACCCAATGGAGAATGAGCGTTGAATATGGTTTACGATATTGCATGGTTGTCAAGGCAACACGTCGGAGACATAAAACTTTTGCGCTAGCGAGCAACGGTGACAATTTGTAAATAAACATGGCTGCCAGGTTCGCGTCGTTAAATGTGGAAGATTTTGAGAGAATTTTGAAAGAGAGAGATGCGTTGAACACCTGAAAGGAATGTGTATTATTATTAATAATAATAATAATAATAATAATAATAATATTGGCTGGCTTTTTTTTTTTTGTGGTCTGTCAGATGTATTCCATTCAGCTACTCGTCTTTGACTCGTTCAGTATCATGCTAGCTGAATGGAATATATCTGATAGACCACAGAAAAAAGCCAGCCGATATTATTTAAAGGGGAACAGAGGGCAATATATAGAGTAAATATAACAATAAAACACACATTGATGAACCTTATTCAAGACTTACAAAAGTTTTTTGTTCTAAGGTTGGAAAGTTATAGCGTTTTGAAAGTAGCTCGAGCAAACTATTTCCGCAGTTTGAACAGCCCGCCATGATATTAATTTTATCCAGTCAGAATGCACGTTCATTTTCTCTGCGTAACACTCATGACGTATGTATGTGCCCAGTTGTGTTGGCTCATTGAGGTTGGGAATAGCACGTGTGAAATACCTGTTTCTGCCTCTTGCGACGATTTCGCAAGTCCACGGGTGGCGCCTATCTCACTGCAGCAAATAAATTCTGCTGGACTCGTGAGCAACTCCACGTTACATTTTCCGCACGAGCACCACGCCGTGTCACCTGCATGCAGACGCTCTGCCCCACGCTCGCCATGCCCATGGTCAGCATCAGTCTCATCCTCGCCGTCATCCGAGCTTTCTTCTCTTATTTCATCACCGGAGTCGAGAGTACCTCTCCTAGGTTCAAACTGGTACCCTTCTAAGCCATAGCCTGCTTGCAGTGTGTCTTGCGGGATCTCTTCGTATGATTCGACAGAGCTGTCGCTTTCACTTGATGCGCCCGACGCCATGATTACACGCTTATCTCCTCTATTTCGGAGAGTTCCTCTAGTGCAGTGGGTAGCGCTGATGGCACGGTCTTTTAAAAATGGCGACTCTTGTGTGGTTTAGCGTATAAAGTATTATATTTACAATTACCAAGATATTTTGTTGTTTTCTAGTACATAAATTCGATAGAATACTTAAGAATACGTTACTTTGTCACATCAGCAACCGTATATATTATATTTTGTACCCCTTTAAACATATCCCGGCTCTCAACAACATTTCTACAATGTGTCCCGATGTATGGTGTATACATTTGCTAACAAACTGCCAGCAAAACTGTAGTGGTTGTGGAGATTTGCCCATTGGAGCATACTGAGGTCTGGTGAGGAGGTCTGGGGTGCATTCAGCGTTCCAGTTCATCCCAAAGGTGTTCAGTAGGGTTGAGGTCAGGGTTCTGTGCAGGACACTCGAGATCTTCCACTCTAACCTTCACACACCATGGAGCTAGCTTTACGCACAGTGAAGAGGTCTGGGCCACTTGGTCCCAGTGAAGTGAAACTGTGATGCTATAGCATCCAAGAACATCCTATACAGCTAGGAGTCTTCTCGACTCTGTTCAATTGCACATCAGGATTTCTGCTGAAGTAAAGGCTAAAGGGAGTCCTAATACCTCTTTAGAATAATTTCGTGCTAAAATAACCTTCAGTAAGCTCAAACTAAAGAGGTATATTTGAGCTTGATGGTGCACAGGGCGTCCAAAATCGAGTCTTTCTTATTAGAGTCTGGAGTGGAGCCCAAATTTTATATGGAATAAAGAGACCTAGCTGTGTCTGTACAAATATTTGAATTGTGCCAGTTTGGTTGGTATAAACCTGGTATTAAGTCCACTTTTGATAAGTTGGTCAAAGTCCCTCTCACGCCAGAATCTGGTCTTCCCAGGCAGTCTCCTGTCCCAGTACTAACCAACTCTTTAAGGCGTATGGGTGCGGCGCCGATCTCCGTTTCTATAGCCCTCGGCCTCTCGCCTATATGGTGGGGGGCGGGTCCTCTGGTAATCGCGAGAGTTTGACTCCCCACCTGCATCTGTACTGCAGCGTGCCTTGCCAGACGGTAGTAGGTATCATTTTTATGATGGTCTTTGGTATGACCTGACCGCGAGTAGAACTCACAATCTCCCGATCGAGAGGCGGACACGCTAACCACTAGGCCAACTCGCGGTTTGATAAGCTGGTAACGAAGAAAAAATACAGACTAAAAAAAAAAAGTGAAGAATACTTCTTTGTCTTCATTTTTCAATGAGAAAAGTGGAGAATATTTTTCAGAACCCAGGAGGAACCCTGGCGAAGACCTACATATGGGTGTGATGGTCAGGTATGTTTGGCCAGATTGTGTATTTGTTTGCTGAAGTAAATTTACAAAATCAGACAGCTAATGATGTATACAGTACTTATTGACCGAGTGGGAGGGCCGGATGAGAAAATATTTGGTTCGAGGTCATGCCGTATGGACCAAGCGCAAAAGCCAAATATTTTCCTGTCCAGCCCGACCTAACTCACTCAATCAGCATTTTATCAGATTACCTTTTTAAACTAACATATGCAATCTTTGTCTTTCAGGATGTTTATTAGCTTACTGTTGTTGTTGTCGAGGTAGCATTGAATACTTTTCTTGTTGTTGTTTCTCCTTGTATAAACAAGTGAATTTCTTCACTTGAAAGTACCTTTTTTTCCATTTTCTTTGACAATTTCAACTTGTTCAATTAGGTCTGTGTCTGATAAATCATCTGGATAATAAAATTCACTTTCACTGTGCTCGGTTGTGTCTCTCATTTTTCAAAGTAACGATTCAGAGCAAAATGAAAACAGCGGAAGCAAATGAGGGAAACGAGTCCAGGGCCGCATACGGCTTTTTCCGGACCGGATTCAAAAATCCGTATCTGCCCAGTCACGTGACTTTTCCCTAACGGTGTTGTTAAGAGCGGTCCGTACGGGTCATATGATAAAATATATAATTGTTTGGATAAATGTCAGCGATTGTGCAACAGTATAACACTTGGATTTGGCTTTGAGAAGCGATATCGAAGTGCGGTCCGACTGGCCTTCCTCACTGTAAAGGAAGACGGGCGTCACTTCAGGACAGACTCCCACCGTACATAAACCTGTAATGGATTTTGTCAACTCTTGAAGCCACAATGTGGAGTGAAGTGATAATGCGTGCACCCACTTGGACAGCAGTCCTCATCACAAGTACCATCTGGCTTATCTTTAAATCTAGTGTAATGAACTTAAAGCTTATGCCCTATTGATGAATGGTTGCGTTACTCTAATGCCAGTGCTGCTACTTTCAGGACGAATCGATCGCTCCGAACCAGACACTTTGTCTCCTGGTTTAATGAGGGGGACAGAGAGAGGGAGGGGGCGTGAGTGCTGAGCAGGCGTTGTGATTCACTGCGAGATGGACAGCTGCATTGTGCTGCTCCAACATTTCCAATATTGTGCTGATTGTCATGCAGATTCCCTGCCCGCCGTTTCATTTGATGGAGCGTACAGCAGCACTAAAATCATCTAAGCTGTCAAAGTGACGCATGGCGAGAGAGGAATTTCGTTCACGGCTGAGCTGAATGAAGCAGATCAGTGATTAAACCGAACCGGGAGCGAGGAGCGTGTCGGCTCCCGAAAGCCTTGATTTAACATGCAGCGATTTTTTCATCATTACAGTTTGTGATGCGAGATCCGCAATCAGTGATCTTGTGCAATGAATGGTGCACAAAGGTAACTTCTGTCCTGACTCAGAAAAGCGGTGTAATCCACGGTGTTTTCGACCTTACTAACGAGATACCCAGACCTAACATTGGCTACGACCAAATTCCCACCAGGGCAAAGGTCTTTTTGTTGTACCATGAAACAAAACAGTGCTTTAAAGAAGAAACCTTTTATTCGTCACATGCACAGTGAAATTCATCCACTGCATTTAACCCATCTGAAGCAGTGAACACCCAGAGCAGTGGGCAGCCACACCAGAGCGCCCGGGAAGCAGTCAGGGGTCAGGTACCTTGCTCAAGGGCACCTCAGCCCAAGGCCACCCCACGTCAACCTAACTGCATGTCTTTGGACTGTGGGGGAAACCAGAGCACCCGGAGGAAACCCACGCAGACACGGGGAGAACATACAAACTCCATACAGAAAGGCCCTCGACCGGACGCTGGGTTCAAACCCGGAACCTTCTTGCTGTGAGGCGACAGTGCTAACCACTACACCACCGTGCTGCCCAGGAAGGACTGTATTTGAGAGATACATTACAGCAATTGTTTCAATTGTTTCATATGTTGCTCTAGAACCTGGATATACCTTTCAGCATTGATGGTGTCTTTCCAGATGTGTAAGCTGCCCATGCCACACGCACTAATGCAACCCCATACCATCAGAGATGCAGGCTTCTGAACTGAGCGCTGATAACAACTTGGGTCGTCCTTCTCCTCTTTAGTCCGAATGACACGGCGTCCCTGATTTCCATAAAGAACTTCACATTTTGATTCGTCTGACCACAGAACAGTTTTCCACTTTGCCACAGTCCATTTTAAATGAGCCTTGGCCCAGAGAAGACGTCTGCGCTTCTGGATCATGTTTAGATACGGCTTCTTCTTTGAACTATAGAGTTTTAGCTGGCAACGGCGGATGGCACGGTGAATTGCGTTCACAGATAATGTTCTCTGGAAATATTCCTGAGCCCATTTTGTGATTTCCAATACAGAAGCATGCCTGTATGTGATGCAGTGCCGTCTAAGGGCCCGAAGATCACGGGCACCCAGTATGGTTTTCCGGCCTTGACCCTTACGCACAGAGATTCTTCCAGATTCTCTGAATCTTTTGATGATATTATGCACTGTAGACGATGATATGTTCAAACTCTTTGCAATTTTACACTGTCGAACTCCTTTCTGATATTGCTCCACTATTTGTCGGCGCAGAATTAGGGGGATTGGTGATCCTCTTCCCATCTTTACTTCTGAGAGCCGCTGCCACTCCAAGATGCTCTTTTTATACCCAGTCATGTTAATGACCTATTGCCAGTTGACCTAATGAGCTGCAATTTGGTCCTCCAGCTGTTCCTTTTTTGTACCTTTAACTTTTCCAGCCTCTTATTGCCCCCGTCCCAACTTTTTTGAGATGTGTTGTTGTCATGAAATTTCAAATGAGCCAATATTTGGCATGAAATTTCAAAATGTCTCACTTTCGACATTTGATATGTTGTCTATGTTCTATTGTGAATACAATATCAGTTTTTGAGATTTGTAAATTATTGCATTCCGTTTTTATTTACAATTTGTACTTTGTCCCAACTCTTTTGGAATTGGGGTTGTAGTTTTAGACCAAACTTCGGAGCATCTTTAGTGCTTTAAGGAACAGCATTTTCTTTCATGTGTAATTCTTCGTCACTTACGGTGATGACGCGATTAGCCGCCATTTTGCCGAGTCGCTCAAGGTGATTATCGAGAAATGGTCAGAATTTCTCGATTTTCTGTAATCACCTGTGTATTTATACGAATGATTAATATTAAAGCACCAGCAAGTTTCCTTTTTGAAACGTCATCTTTAGCGAGATTTTACAACACAACATTTGGAAATGTTCTGAAGTGTAATTGGGTCTCTGTCCCTTTTTTTTTTTTTTTTTTCAGGGTCGGGATATAATCAGGTTTGACATTTAGTCTTGTGAAATGGAAGAGAGGAACTGGAATATGTCATGAATATAAAACCTTTTCTGCAGTAGCTCTGTCAGATAGATGCTGCGTTTGAAATGATTTTCACTCACTGTTGCCTGCAGTGGAAAATCTGGAGCATGACACGACAAGAGAAAACTTCTAATTTATAGGGAACAGTATTAGTGACGGAAGTAAAATGTTTTATATTCTGTATGAGACCGGTTTGATCATCATGCTGCTGTGTACAGCTTTCTGTCGTGAAGGTGCAACAACACGGTACGATATGGGCATGTAGTGCATTATGGGATTAAGAGAGCGCTTTTTTTTGCATCGTTTCTTAGTTTCTATGTATTCAGCAGGTCTGGATTGGCCTCTGGATTTTTTTTTTCTCAAATATAGCATGTGTGTGTTGTCATCTTTGTCTTCTGGCAGCGTGTGTTTCAGCTTCGTTATTACACGAGAATAACAAAGTGAGGTTTTACGGCTTAACGTCATTAAGTCAAATCTAATGAGTCAGAGAATATAAACGGATACGAAACCTGACCGTGATCATATTTATGAAAAAGACTTTTTAAAAAAAAATTATTTCCCGATGGTAATAAGAGCGCGTGTACAAACTAGGGCTGTCAGCTGATTAAAATATTTAATCACGATTAAGCACATTATTGTCCACAGTTAACTCATGATTAACCACAAATTAATTGCACATTTTTTTTATCTGTTCTAAATGTACCTTAAAGGGATTTTTTTTCCTTCAAGTGTTTGTGGAGAGGGACTGAACAAATAGCTTGCTTTATGCAAATGTATGTGGTCACGTCAAGAAAGATAAGGCTGGACACAGCAGCAAAAATTATTATTTTTGTAGGTATTTTATTCCCCCACTACATTTAAAAAAATAAAGCAGTGTTATCTTTATAATTTTGAAGGTTTGGCACAATTCAGTGTGAACAAAACATGATAGAGAGGCGGCGACAATTGTCGACACCTTCATGATCTTTCGGGCGTTGCAAAAGTAAAAAAGACTTTCAATACGTAAATTGTGCATGAATAATTACTCAGACTTCCACTGGAGGAAAAAAAAAGAGTTGATTCCTGATTACTTAGTGTATCAGGTCACGTGACACCGTTCCACAATTATCGACACCTTTGTCCACAGTTACTGACACCGTTCCACAATTATTGACACTGTTCTACAATTATCGACACCTTTGTCCACAGTCATCGACACCTTTGTCCACAGTCATTGATACCGTTCCACAATTATCGACATCCAGATGATTATAAAAAAAATCAGTATGTGGTATTTAGTTAACAAAACATAGTTTTTATTTAAAATTTGTTTTACACAGACTTATATTTAGTACAAAATATATTTTATATAAATATATGGCTGTTGGTGTTTACGTAAATGTGGAAGTAATTCTAATGTTTGTCAACAAATGAACTGATAATGTTTAACCTGCGTCAGAAAATCTTTTTGTTCCACTTTCTAAGTATTTTCGTAGCTCACATTTTGTTCATCATTCGTTGTTGTTTGTATTAATTTCTAGTTTTGTCGTTTACCAATAAATGTCAACAGGCGATTGAGATCGTAACCACATGAAAGTCCAGGTCAAAGGTCGCATGTCATTCCTCCAACCAAAATATAAAATGTCTACTGATATTGTAATATGTGGTCGATATTTACAACAAACTGCAAAAAAAAGAAATATATATTTTCTGAATGGAATAGAAAAATCTGAATATTTCAAGCATGTAATTTTTTATATGCTTGGAATTTAATTCTGCTCTAATTCTATTTATTGCAATCAGATTCCAAATACTTGATAAACATTCCATTCTGTTATGAATAAGAAAATTATTATAAATCAGCACTTTTTAAAATTTTTTTTAAAGTACTTCATCTACTTCAGCAATGTTACACAAAGATCGATCCATAACAGTTGTAAATGTCCCTTAATTCCACAGGGTGTCGATAATGGTGGACACCGGTGAAAGTGATCACTATTATCGACACCTCACGTGACTCTCAAACGCGCGTTTAGATACAAAATGGCGGCTGTCAAATGAAAAGTAAGAAACAAAGTAGTTTTCGACAAGGAGATCATGAAATATCAGTGAATTTGATCAGTAAAAACACGTCCATGATCTTTCCACCGTGCTCACCTGCGATGATAACGTCCAAGTTTTCTGGAAAATTATTGATCGTGCTTTAAAAAAAAAAAATTCCATCTCCAGTAACAAGCTGTGTCATCAGACAACAAGATCAAAGGGCGAGGCGGGTCTTCCGGTTGATTGATTAACCAGTAATAACTGTTGGAACTGAAACTCACTTTTGTAAGATTGTTTTTTATTGGTAAATCTGAAAAGGTGTCGATAATTGTAGCCGCCGCTCTAGTATTTTCCTCGAGTTCTGTGCTTAACTTTCAGCCTCAAGCTATGGAATAAAATAAACTAAACACACTCAGTGATGTGGACTGTGGACAACAGCCGTGCTATGTTTAAATAAAGAAAATAAAAGTACAAAACACCAAATAAATAAATTTGTAAAGGCACGCAGCTCATAAAGATGTTTTCCAGTAAAATGTAAAAACTCACTGGTAAATATATACAGTACACTCATGAGCTTTTACAGAACTTACACATTTCTCAGAATAAAAAAAAAACCACACACACACACACACACACACACACCTGGACCTTAACACGTCTTCTTTTCTCCCCTCTGGACCATCAAGAGCATATAAAAATACACACATTTTATGTAAACAGTCAGAATTCAACAATATAAGTTGATTCTGTACACAAGTGCACTTTATCATGACTTACGCCGACCAGCTACTCGCTACATCGCTCCTTCGCTCGCGTTGCATCACTTCCTGATTTTCCAGACTGTGGGGGAGGGGCACAGAACATGCATGCATTAATTGTGTGTCAACAAAATTATTGGCGTTAAAAGGAATTTGCGTGAATGCATGATTATCGCGTTAACTTCGACAGCCCTAGTGCAAACCTATCTCGGCATGACGTTGCTCGAGTCTGATAGCGCTGCTCACTGCAGGTTAGAGCCGTCTACAGTTCTATGAGTTACATGTCGGTCCTGGGATTGAGATGCTGGCCTCTTCTGCCCCTCGGACCTGCTTGATCCATCCTGGTGCCCTGTGTCTGGTTGGAGTTTTATCGCATCGCTCCTGTGAAGGACGGCCCCATGAGGACAGTTGAGGGTTATACCTGGAGGACGCTCTGGACTCTTACAGTAATGCTTTTATGGCTGAGGACTACAGTTGACTTGCTAACTTTCGGACTGCAGTTATCATGAACAGTTTTGCACTCAAGTTTCCATCAATGAAGAGTTTATAACATCAACGAAGCTGACTTCATGTTAAAACTGTTAATGTTATAGTCATGCTGTCTGTTGTTGCCCAAATGAGGATGGGTTCCCTTTTGAGTCTGGTTCCTCTCGAGGTTTCTTCCTCATGTCGTCTGAGGGAGTTTTTCCTTGCCACCGTCGCCACAGGCTTGCTCATTGGGGATAGATTAGGGATAAATTAGCTCATGTTTTAAGTCGTTCAAATTCTGCAAAGCTGCTTTGCGACAATGTTTATTGTTAAAAGCGCTATACAAATAAACTTGACTTGACTTGAGTTCTGACCCAGTTATCTTTGTCCAGCAAGTTGCTGCTGAATGGAAGAGAATCTGACAGCTTTCATTTAAAGGACTTCAACCTGACTCAGTGTTACGACACAAAGTTTTTTCTTCTCTGGTTCAGAGCCCTAAAGGGACAGGGTGGAAATGTATCCTTCGGATATTGACACTGAAATCGTTCCTTCATCCGTTCAAGTTCTTCAGTAATTGTTTTATCATGCGGTTTAGATAAAATGAATGATAGAATGATAAAACGGTAGTTGCCGTTTTAGACAAACGAGTGTTTGATTCATGCTGCGTAATTTCGAATCAGTGAAAGTCCGTCTTCGTTATCAGGACACCGTTACTCATTACGATGAGTGTTGATCAATCCCACAGTATAGATACAGTCTGATGCCGGTTCTGTGCCATCAGCAGGAAATATGATCATTCTGTCCGTTCAGACAGATACGGCCCGAGTCATCGGGTGAAGGTGCTTTGATGTTGTGCTTTATTCCCATCACGGATTGCTAAGCAGGGATTAATTACTGTCTGGTTAGGTGAGGCTCAAATACACGCACGTGCTATAGGTTCTCTACCTGATTATTTGGTCATATCGTACATGTTATAGCCTTCATAAAGACACATGGCTTTTATTTTTCCATGTTTGTGAGTGTCTTTATGATCTTGAGTGTGAAAATCTCTCAGCTTGGATTTGACCTAAAATACGCTGATGTAGTTTTATGTTATGTGATGTTTATTTGTTTACCTATTTATTTATTTGATTGTTTATTATATGACATCCATCCATCCATCCATCCATCCATCCATCTGTCTTTTATTATATGGCTTGCTTCCTAATGAATGAATGAATGAATGAATAAATTAATTCATATTTTATTATGACATCATTTATTTATTTATTTATTTATCAATCTATGTATCGATTTTTATTATATGACATCTATTTATTTATTGATTTATTTACATAATGTTATTTGACTTTATTTATCTATCGATCAATTTATTTATTTTTATTTATTATATGGCTTGCTTGCTTGCTTGCCTATCTACAGTAGTGCTTGAAAGTTTGTGAACCCTTCAGAATTTTCTATATTTCTGCATAAATATGACTGAAAACATCATCGGATTTTCACACAAGTCCTAAAAGCAGATAAAGAGAACCCAGTTAAACAAATGAGACAAAAATATTATACTTGGTCATTTATTTATTGAGGAAAATGATCCAATATTACATATCTGTGAGTGGCAAAAGTATGTGAACCTCTAGGATTAGCAGTTAATTTGAAGGTGAAATTCGAGTCAGGTGTTTTCAATCAATGGGATGACAATCAGGTGTGAGTGGGCACCCTGTTTTATTTAAAGAACAGGGATCTATCAAAGTCTGATCTTCACAACACATGTTTGTAGAAGTGTATTATTGCACAAACAAAGGAGATTTCTGAGGACCTCAGAAAAAGCGTTGTTGATGCTCATCAGGCTGGAAAAGGTTAAAAAAAAACATCTCCAAAGAGTTTGGACTCCACCAATCCACAGTCAGACAGATTGTGTACAAATGGAGGAAATTCAAGACCATTGTTACCCTCCCCAGGAGTGGTCGACCAACAAAGATCACTCCAAGAGCAAGGCGTGTAATAGTCAGTGAGGTCACAAAGGACCCCAGAGTAACTTCTAAGCAACTGAAGGCCTCTCTCACATTGGCTAATGTTAATGTTCATGAGTCCACCATCAGGAGAACACTGAACAACAATGGTGTGCATGGCAGGGCTGCAAGGAGAAAGCCACTGCTCTCCAAAAAGAACATTGCTGCTCGTCTGCAGTTTGCTAAAGATCACGTTGACAAGCCAGAAGGTTATTGGAAAAATGTTTTGTGGACGGATGAGACCAAAATAGAACTTTTTGGTTTAAATGAGAAGCGTTATGTTTGGAGAAAGGAAAACACTGCATTCCAGCATAAGAGCCTTATCCCATCTGTGAAACATGGTGGTGGTAGTATCATGGTTTGGGCCTGTTTTGCTGCATCTGGGCCAGGACGGCTTGCCATCATTGATGGAACAATGAATTCTGAATTATACCAGCGAATTCTAAAGGAAAATGTCAGGACATCTGTCCATGAACTGAATCTCAAGAGAAGGTGGGTCATGCAGCAAGACAATGACCCTAAGCACACAAGTCGTTCTACCAAAGAATGGTTAAAGAAGAATAAAGTTAATGTTTTGGAATGGCCAAGTCAAAGTCCTGACCTTAATCCAATCGAAATGCTGTGGAAGGACCTGAAGCGAGCAGTTCATGTGAGGAAACCCACCAACATCCCAGAGTTGAAGCTGTTCTGTACGGAGGAACGGGCTAAAATTCCTCCAAGCCGGTGTGCAGGACTGATCAACAGTTACCGCAAACGTTTAGTTGCAGTTATTGCTGCACAAGGGGGTCACACCAGATACTGAAAGCAAAGGTTCACATACTTTTGCCACTCACAGATATGTAATATTGGATCATTTTCCTCAATAAATAAATGACCAAGTATAATATTTTTGTCTCGTTTGTTTAACTGGGTTCTCTTTATCTACTTTTAGGACTTGTGTGAAAATCTGATGATGTTTTCGGTCATATTTATGCAGAAATATAGAAAATTCTAAAGGGTTCACAAACTTTCAAGCACCTATCTATCTATCTATCTATCTATCTATCTATCTATCTATCTATCTATCTAGTCACTTATTTATTTATTTTTTGATTGATTGATTGATTGATTGATTGATTGATTGATTGATTACTTTATTCTGAACAATAAAGAAGAAATGTATAAAAATAAAAATTTAAATAAAAAATACAATAATCAAAACATCATCATAAACAAACAGAATAGCGTAGCCACAAGGCAATAACATAACAATGTTCAGAAAGGATTCGGAAGAAGTAATAACTTATCCAATCCTAACCCTCTATACCACCGCTAATCAAATGTCACTTTCCACCATAATAAACTATATATACAAAAGAAAACAAAAGCACTAAACAAAAAAGAAAACATACCAAAACATACCGACATGGTATAATATCGACCAAATCAAATCATATATACAAATACTTATGTTATGCATATATACACACATACAATACATATATACAGTACATACATATACACATACCTATAGCTGTACACTAAAGACAAGAAGACCAGTTATTTATTTATATAACCTTTTATTATATGACCTCTGTATGTATGTATTTATTTATTTATGATATCTATCTATCTATCTATCTATCTATCTATCTATCTATCTATCTATCTATCTATCTATCTATCTATCTATTTTTATTATATGGCATTTATTTATTGATTTGACATTTTATTATGACATTGTATTATATGACATCTTCTATTTATCTCTCTATTTCTTTCTTTATTTGACGTTTTAGTACAACCCCGATTCCAAAAAAGTTGGGGCAAAGTACAAATTGTAAATAAAAACGGAATGCAATAATTTACAAATCTCAAAAACTGATATTGTATTCACAATAGAACAGAGACAACATATCAAATGTCGAAAGTGAGACATTTTGAAATTTCATGCCAAATATTGGCTCATTTGAAATTTCATGACAGCAACACATCTCAAAAAAGTTGGGACAGGGGCAATAAGAGGCTGGAAAAGTTAAAGGTACAAAAAAGGAACAGCCGGAGGACCAAATTGCAGCTCATTAGGTCAATTGGCAATAGGTCATTAACATGACTGGGTATAAAAAGAGCATCTTGGAGTGGCAGCGGCTCTCAGAAGTAAAGATGGGAAGAGGATCACCAATCCCCCTAATTCTGCGCCGACAAATAGTGGAGCAATATCAGAAAGGAGTTCGACAGTGTAAAATTGCAAAGAGTTTGAACATATTATGCACTGTAGATGATGATATCATCAAAAGATTCAGAGAATCTGGAAGAATCTCTGTGCGTAAGGGTCAAGGCCGGAAAACCATACTGGGTGCCCGTGATCTTCGGGCCCTTAGACGGCACTGCATCACATACAGGCATGCTTCTGTATTGGAAATCACAAAATCGGCTCAGGAATATTTCCAGAGAACATTATCTGTGAACACAATTCACCGTGCCATCCACCGTTGCCAGCTAAAACTCTATAGTTCAAAGAAGAAGCCGTATCTAAACATGATCCAGAAGCGCAGACATCTTCTCTGGGCCAAGGCTCATTTAAAATGGACTGTGGCAAAGTGGAAAACTGTTCTGTGGTCAGACGAATCAAAATTTGAAGTTCTTTATGGAAATCAGGGACGCCGTGTCATTCGGACTAAAGAGGAGAAGGACGACCCAAGTTGTTATCTGCGCTCAGTTCAGAAGCCTGCATCTCTGATGGTATGGGGTTGCATTAGTGCGTGTGGCATGGGCAGCTTACACATCTGGAAAGACACCATCAATGCTGAAAGGTATATCCAGGTTCTAGAGCAACATATGCTCCCATCCAGACGACGTCTCTTTCAGGGAAGACCTTGCATTTTCCAGCACAACAATACCAAACCGCATACTGCATCAATTACAGCATCATGGCTGCGTAGAAGAAGGGTCCGGGTACTGAACTGGCCAGCCTGCAGTCCAGATCTTTCACCCATAGAAAACATTTGGCGCATCATAAAATGGAAGATACGACAAAAAAGACCTAAGACAGTTGAGCAACTAGAATCCTACATTAGACAAGAATGGGTTAACATTCCTATCCCTAAACTTGAGCAACTTGTGTCCTCAGTCCCCAGACGTTTACAGACTGTTGTAAAGAGAAAAGGGGATGTCTCACAGTGGGAAACATGGCCTTGTCCCAACTGTTTTGAGATGTGTTGTTGTCATGAAATTTAAAATCACCTAATTTTTCTCTTTAAATGATACATTTTCTCAGTTTAAACATTTGATATGTCATCTATGTTCTATTCTGAATAAAATATGGAATTTTGAAACTTCCACATCATTGCATTCCGCTTTTATTTACAATTTGTACTTTGTCCCAACTTTTTTGGAATCGGGGTTGTATATGACGTCATTTACTTATATGGCGTTTATTGATCATTATGATGATGCACTATGTGGGCAAAAGTATGTAGCCCCCTGACCGGCGTGTTGGTCTCCTACAGACTGTTGCAACAAAGTTGAAATCACACAATTTTGCCAAAGTTGTAGTGCAGGAACTTGAGTCTCCTACACAGGGCTCTGTCCTCACTCAACCCCACTGAACACCTCTGGGATGAGCTGGAACACTGACTGTGCCCCAGACCTCCTGACCAGACATCAGTGCCCGATGCTGTCTGGGTCAGTAAGACGAGCGGGGAGGAGATTAGGAAGTGGTGCATGAGAGAAATAAGAATTTTTTAAATAAATAATTCACGTTTCAGAAGGTGAAAAAAATGACCTTAAGCGATAAAGATGTGTTTAGGTCGTAATCTCTGAATGACTTGTGTCACTTTAGAGATAGTGTACAGTGTGTGTGTGTGTGTGTGTGTGTGTGTGTGTGTGATGCATGCATGAGGCCTGCATCCTGTCGTGTCTGTGCAAACTTAACATGAATATTTCACTCAGAATTGCTAATGTGGTTAAACACGATTAAAATCCTTCAGAGTGACAGTGATCCATACCTGCCTGTGCACACATTTACTCATTACTTATTTACGGTTATTTGAATCAGTGTTCTGTTTGAGTTTAGTAATTCTAGCACTTCCTACACCATGGCCACTCAGTGAGCTGTGAGGGTCGATGGGAGCGAGGCTGGAGTCAGGGAGCGTTTAGTGCCACTGCCCGGCCTTAGAAGACTGACCCTGCCTCTGACCCAGCACTTCCTGTTGTGGGTAAGAAAAGATGCTGTGTGTGTGAGAAGAGAAATGTTCATCCATAGCAATACAACGGCTGAGTAAGGACCGTATCCTGCTCTATTCTGGTCTTTCTTAGTCAGTATGACTTTTTTTTTTTTAAATCTTTTGGTGAGGATGGCGATTCTGTGCTATCGGAGACCCTGCGTGGATTCAGAAGTGGAAGAAGCACACTTGACATGATGATCTGTCTTCGTCAAGTGCAAGAGAAATGTATAGAACAGAACATGCCACTCTATATAGTGTTCATTGACTTCAGTAAAGCCTTCGAGAATGTCTCACGTCAAGGACTATGGTGTGTCCTTAAGAAGCATGACCGCCCAGAGAAATTTATCAACCTGTGTAACAGTCAATCGAAGGACTTTGAGGTGACTAATGGGATGAAACAGGGATGCGTGCTTGCACCAACTCTGTTCTCTTTATATCTCGTAGCTATGCTTGAGGTAGCTTTCAAAGATACGACTGAAGGTGTGTGTGTATATGGGTCCGTCTCAGAAACTGGTCTCTCATTTGAGACATTATGGTCAAAAAATAAATTTACCTGACACTCAATGTTTCTTTTGTCATGTTTAATAAGAATAAAGATAGTATCTTGCTTTATCTGGCCTCCACTGTGGAAATTTTTTTTTATTACAATTCTTTTGTAAAATTGATTTCCATATAAAATAACTCCATCATGAAGAATTAAAGGCCCTCCTTCACAGATGAGTGAAAATATTGAATAAATTTCCTCTTTTTGATTGCTTGGGTTAAAAATGCCAAGTTATGATGACTGAATTGATTATTCACTTAAATATGAATAATATGATGCAGTTTGGGTATTTGATACGGCGAAATAGGACACAATGGAAAAATCAAGAACACACCGGAAAGATGAGAATAACGGCGGTGGTAAAAGAACAGCGACTGTACCGGCTGAAGGTCGCGCGGGTCTCTGCTGCGGCACGCGAGCAACGGGACATCACTACCGCACCGGACGGAGCGCGAGGCGGGGGCGGGGCAAAATGACTGGCCGTAGATTCTATCAAAAGTTCAATCTAAATTGACCATGGTTGCAAAATATTGGCCAAAAATATGCAAACACTACGTAATATGAAAGTAAGATGAAAAAGAAACATTCTATTGCCTTATACTGCAAGACTAAAACAAAATAAAACTGTCAAAACTCACCTTTTCAGTGATAACGTCCGAACAGATCACCCGCGTAACAGAAAGACCGCAAATGGAAGCACGATCAACTTCGAACTGCTGGAGTGGAAAATTCCATTCTACACATGCAAATTGTTAATGTGTGTCCTTCCCCGCACACAAATAACACGCTACGGTAAAAAATAGACCACGACTCATTTTATAGCTCAGAAATTCATACAAGACCAGCTACCATCGTAACATATTCTGTAAGAAACATTCTATACCTAACACTCAGCTTTCATTTTAAAAAACAAAATCGCAGATTTATAACTAAATTTTTATATGGCGTAGTGATTTTAAGTTCCTACTTTTGGTGAGGTCGTGACCTTGACCCTGAGGCTTTCCATTTAGATCAAAACACACGATCGTATTGGTTTTGGGTATGCGGAAAATGGAGTTACGACGGTGATCAAATATTTTGCATGATGTTTTATTACGGTTATGATTATTCTGTTAACGCACCAATCCTTCGGTGTATAAAGTTACAACTTAAAATACAATTAGTGATAATTGTAGACTTTTCAGTGGACTACAACCTTTTTAAGGGAATGCGATGTAGTCGACCATTTATCATGTTCCAGATCAAGCCGCCATTTTTCCACAAATTTGCAGAATTTTTGCCAAATTCTGAATAGAGTATTCACATCAAAGATTTAGTTTTATCTGTATTATTTCTTTCATCATTTTATTTCAAATTAAAACCAACATCACCATTCAAAACCGTATAGTTTATTGACTGCGAGTATATTTAGTGGGTACCCCCACAGTACCCAGTTTCTGAGACAGACCCATATACAAACAAGGAAGGATGTAAACCTGTTCAGTATTGCTCACTTCAAAGCAAAAACCAAGACATCACTTACGGTTGTGCGAGAAATGCTCTCTGCAGATGACAGTGCCCTGGTTTCACATAGTGCTAGTGATATACAGATCCTTGTTAATCAGTGTTAAAAAAAAACAAAACCCAGACTACAACTTCCCATCATCTAGAAGTGAAGATAAACAATGAGCCACTCATGACATGCAGTAAGTTTATATACCTAGGTAATACCATTGCTGAGAATGCCAGACTGGATCAGCAGCTCACACTTGGAATGGGAAAAGCCAGTGCAGCCTTTGGGAAACTCCAACAAGAGACTGTGGAAAAATGGTCATGTCACCATCCGTGTAAAATGTCAAGTTTACAGAGCTGTAGTACTCTACTCCTTCCTTTATGGTGCAGAAACTTGGGCCATCTATAGGACTGATGTGAAGAAACTACACACTTATGGCCCTTTTCCACTACCCTTTTTCAGCTCACTTCAGCTCACTTCAGCCCGACACGGCTCGCGTTGCGACTACCTTAGAACAGCACGACTCAGCTCGCTTCAGCCCTGCTTAGCACCCAAAACTCGCACGGTTTTGGAGTGGGGCTGAAGCGAGCCAAACCAAGCTGAGTGAGGCTAGGGGCATGAGCAGACACTCCCCTGTGCACTGATTGGTGAGGAGGAGTGTCCTCACACGCCCACACACGACCCGCGAGCACGCTGGGATCTGTAAACACCGCAAACCCGGAAGAAGAAGAATTACGAATTACGAGAATTTCTGAAGCCTTATGCGCCTCGCCTCATCTATACGCTCTTGCCAGTATCTGTTGGCGTTGTCGGTGACAACAAGCCACAGCACCAAGACCAGCAACACTAATGACTCCATGTCCTCCATGTTTCTTGTTTACTATCCGGGTCGTGAGACTACCGCTTAAAAGATCACTGATGTCACTGTTTGCGCTGCTTAACGACATCACGTGACGTCCACCCACTTTCGCTAACTCCACCCAATGTGTCCACCCACTTCCAGCCAGCACGGTTCAGCGCGGTCTAAATGCAACGTAAATGTAGTCTAAATGCAACGCCAACAGCCCCGCTCAGCTCGACTCAGCCCAACTCAGCACGGCACGGCTCAGCCCAACTCAGCCGCGTTGGTAGTGGAAAAGCGGCATTAGAAGATGCATCACTTGGGACAGATTATGAATCTATCCTGGAAGGATAAGATCCCCAACAAGGAAATCCTTGAGAGAGCAAGTCTTCCATCTATGGAAGATATACCAACATTAATGAATCTCCGATGGTTAGGCCATGTGGAAAGAATGGAACATGATCGCCTACCTAGGCAGCTACTCTACTCTATTCTCAGCTGTCTGAGTGGAAACGTGATCAGGGGAGGCCCCGGCTTAGGTTTAAAGACACTGTAAAATGGACATTGACTTGCTAGCTGGGAGCAACCAGGAGCTTCAGGACCTGACCAACAGACTAACATATGGAATGGAAGTCAGCACAGAGAAATCGAAGGTGATGGTGAACTCCACTGTGGGCAGCCAAGCCAGCATCGTCATGAATGGTGAACCCTTGGAAGTTGTGTCAGAGTTCAAGTACTTGGGCGCTACACTCATACAAGATGGCACTAGCTCCAAGGAAATCCGGGTCGGAATCGGGGCAGCGATGGCAGCAATGACAAGACTCCAGAGGATATGGAAAAGTAACATGAGTTTTAAGACCAAATTCAAGTTGTTTCAATCACTTGTATGGCTGTGAGACCTGGACGCTGTTGGCTGAGAGCGAAAGAAGAATCCAAGCATTCGAGACCAAATGCTTTCGCCGACTCCTACGGATAAGCTACAGGGAGCGGAAAACCAACGAATTTGTTAAGAGTGAAGTCAGGAGACTAGTAGGACCCTACGAACCTCTCCTCGTCACAGTAAAGAAGAGAAAGCTCGCTTGGTTCGGCCGCACAACACCCTCAGCAATGGTTGAAGGCACACGCCAAAGAGGAATGCAGAGGAAAGCCTGGACGAACAATATCACCAAGTGGACCCAGAGGAGCCTCCCAGAGAACATCCGAGCCACAAGCGACTGGAAGAATTGGAAGAGGATATCGACCTCAGCGGCTGCCATGTCTCCCCAACGACGCCAGTCAAGGGATGAGTGAGTGAGTGAGTAAAGAGGAACTTGAAACGTAGGAACATTGACCCTCACTTGTGGAACGTATTTGCCAACAACAGACAAAAGTGCAGGACTTTGATTTGTCCCTGATGCCACATGAAACCGTTATCGACGGACTGCAAAAGAAAAAGAAGGTGAAGATGGTTCTTGACTCCAAAATATGTCTTATTAAGACGAGTTACATTTTCATGAACTGGACAGAACATTTACTAACAAAGTACCGCTGCACATAGTAGAGTAGGTTCTCGTCTGTGTATTCTTTTCATCGCGGTTTGTTTGTTTGTTTGTTTTCAGCATGACATTTTAAACCCTTTCATTTCACTTAGCATCCAAGTCCTGATGACACCAAAACCACCTTTCGCACATTTTGTGTCGGAGTTCAGCATTTTAACATCAGGATGTACTGCTACGAGTTTATCGCTTAAAAACAGGCAAAAAAAAAAGCCGTCCTCTTTATTCCCTCACACGAGAGAATCAACATACGAATCGGGAATAACTGAGTATTTGTTCTGAACTCTCTCTGATATTAAACAGCACCCCTGGAAGCCCTGACCCTTCCCCCCCACACCATCTCACATTAGTAAGATGATCACTTGGCTGGTGCTCTTTCTCAACTCGATTTTTATACTGGTTTTCACCTCCGTCTGTATCTCCGTTTGTCCAAAGCACCCTTTTTCTCAGCAACCACAAATCATAGCCACTTGGTACCGAGCTTCAGCTTGGGGTTCTATACCGTGTTTACCGTTTTCAGGTCTGTCGCATGTCAACTTCCTGTTTACCGACTGAATGTATTTCCGAAACACACAGCGTGGATTTACAAAATTTTCATAACACTTTTCTCAGCAACTACAAATCACATCTGCTTGATATTTGGTACCGAGCTTCAGCTTGGGGTTCTATACCGTGCTTACCGTTTTCAGGTCTGTCGCACATCGACTTCCTGTTTACCGACTGAACGTATTTACGAAACGTTTAGGGTGGATTTTGATGCTATTTCAAGAAACAAAATGCTATTTCAGAATGACAGTTTCCCAGGATGCTGTTTGAAACCCCTGAGGAGAGACACTGCTGTTTACTTACTTGTTTCAGGGTTCATTATTTGTTGAAGTCAACATTCATAATAAGTGTCCTATTCCTTCGATCGCTTGCGTTCTGGTATGGGGGGGTAAGTGAGCAGTGGCTAACAGTTGATCTTGCACCGACACTGGGGCCTCACTTTCTGTCAAGGTAAACAGAGAATGTTTAGTGTTTATTAATGTCAAAAAAAGCAGGCAGTGTATATCAACATTAGCTAAAAGTTAGCTTTGTGATTTTTAGCTCATCTGGCGATAAGGCCGATGAACTATTGCCACGGCGTGGCGTCCGGCGTCCGCAGTTCAGTTAAATCATATCTTTTCCGTCAGTTCTCCACGGATTTCCGTTCCCATTGTTTTGTTTGAAAGAAACTCATCACTCCGCTCAAAACTTGGTCGTTGTTTTTTCAAATTTTTTGCTAACGAGTTCGTAATTAGGCCAAATTAACAAATTTTCCAGGCCTCTCATGAGAATTGTATTATCTCCTCTCTGAGTTCTCGTCCGATTCCAGTTCTGATCGATGTTTTGGGTCGATCTTCCCTCGAAGAACAAAACTTGGTTGTTTGTTTGTTGAGTTTCCTGTTGTGGTAAACAATTTATATACAACTTTGTTTATTTTCAGTTAAATCATATCTCCTCTCTCCTTCAGTTCTCAGTGGAGTTTTGTTTGAAACTATTGTTTCGTTTGAAAGAACTCGCCCTTCTGTACAACACTTAGTCATTGTTTTGTCAAATTTTTTGCTCATGAACTGCTAATTACGTCAATTTAACGAATTTTGGGACTTCTCACGAGAATTGTATCTCCTCTCGCATCGCAGTTCTCATCTGATTTCAGTTGTGATCGATGTTTTGGGTCGATCTTCCCTCAGGGAACGAAACTCGGTCGTTTGTTTGTTGATTTTCTTGTTGTAAACAATTTGTTTACAACTTTTATTTTCAGTTGAATCGTATCTCCTTCCTTCAGTTCTCAATGGATTTCAGTTCTGATTGTTTTATTTGAAAGAAGTTGGGGCGGCACGGTGGTGTAGTGGTTAGCACGGTCACCTCACAGCAAGAAGGTTCTGGGTTCGAGCCCAGGGGCCGGCGAGGGCCTTTCTGTGGCGTTTGGATGTTTTCCCTGTGTCTGCATGGGTTTCCTCCGGTTTCCCCCACAGTCCAAAGACGTGCAGGTTAGGTTAATATGGGATGGCCTTGGGCTGAGGTGCCCTTGAGCGAGACACCGAACTGCTCCCCGGGCGCTGTTAGCGTGGCTGCCTACTGCTTTGGGTATATGTGTGTGCGCTCATTGCCCACGTGTGTGTTCACTGTGGGTTAAATGCAGAGAGAAATTTCACAAGTGTGTGATGAATAAGGGGTCATCCATAATTTTCATCATTATCATGAGTCTATAAAGAGTAGATTTTTGAGCAACCCCCCCCCCCAAAAAAAGTGTACATTAGCGGACAAAAAAAATGATGATGGATCTACGTGGAATAGGAATTCAAAATAAAACCATGTCTTGCATTACTTTTTATTAAAATCGGATGACAGGACAATAGAGATCTTGCAGTCACGTGACTGGAAAGTACACAACCGCCATCATGTCGGTCAAAAACACTGCTGAATACTGCTGCACTCGTGTACAGAATGGATCAATTTCAACCGACGGACTACACGGCTCATTTTCCTGATGAACAGATAACTAGATATATGTCTAAAATAAACGATCTACAGATTTGTGACCCTTATGGCTTTCCGGACGGAGTTTTCACGACCGGATTTTGAACTGCCAGCGGAATACCCGGACGTGTATGATTACCTCATTAACTTTCTCTCGCTGTTCAGTGGTGAAGCACTGCGTGCTTATAAATCTCTGGACAGTTATCTTTACAGAAATTCAGGATTTGTCAGCGACTCAGATGTGGCATCTTGTAAACAAGAAAATGATCCTCACTGGATGGGTAAGTCACTTAAGTATTGAGTATAGCACTGACCAGCCGATTATAGAATAGAATAAGGTAATTCCAAATCGTCCGTCTTGTTTACATGGATCTGGCGTTGGAGAGGTAGAGGCTTGGCAGTGGAGGTTTGAGTAGCTGTTTTCTGAGCTTAGTCAACAGGCCGGCTCTGCCTGTAGCCTCGCTTTTGCTTCGGCTCCCGGTGCCGCCTCCTTCGCTTTGCTTCCGATAACAATCCACGGAGACCCCGCTGGTCTCGCAATCTGGTCTCGTCCGGAATGTTTTTTTTTTTTCTCGTCCGGAATGTTGTGCATGCGATGGAAATCGCTACAAATCGTCATTTTCTGCTGGAAACCAATGTCCAGTAAGTCCATACGGTTGTAGTGGATATTGAAGTCCGGTACAGACGAACAACACGCAAAAATACACACAAAAAACAGAAAAACCGTGCACAGGTAGGGAGAGCTTGTAGCCGCAGCCGTTGTAGTAGAATTGTATCTAGTAGGGTTTTCCAGAAGAAAAGGTAGAAGTAAAAGCAGAAGTAGAACTAGAAGGCGGAATATGGCGTTTGACCGACACGATGGCGTCTGTCACAATCTGGATCGGCTGTGACGTCACATGCAAGATCTCTATACAAAGATTCACAAGAGAAGAAAAGAAGACACAAGACGGGTCCAGAAGTTTTCATAGAAAGCAGGCGATTCATTTTTGAAAATTAAGGACTGTCTTTTTAAGGGGAGCTGACTGACTGTATAAAATTCAACTGACTGCTGACGCAAGTACAGAATACCCATATGATATCCTACGTACCGTTTTATGAGAGAAATAATCCCGAATTGTAAAAGTCGACTTGATTTTTTCCATCCGGACGATCGCTTGCCGGCACAGCTCAACTTGCTTTGAAACGTTCGTTTTTGATTCTTCCCAAGCAGCCTGTCCTGTCCTGTCCTGTCCTAACTGCCTCCTGCCGCTTCTCAGATGAATGCAGGAAACAATAAACGTTTAAAAACCGCTTGTACTCGTTTGAAGGAGTCTTGTGAATAGCGGTATTTCTGCTATTTGCAAATTTGTAAATGCGGTCAAAATCTGGGTCAGCCATTGTTGTTGTATTGAAGAAAGAAAGCGTGTAGCGCTAGCTGGCAACACCGATGTGGCGTGAAATTTTTAACATGGCGGCCGCCGATTCGCACATTGACGGATCATCATTTTTTCATTTTTAAAAAGTGTACGCCTGGTCATTAACCCCCTCCCCCCGCGTACGGTTTGTACTAGGGCTGCATACCTAAACGTAACATCAGGTACAGGTACAGAGGTTTAGGTACAGGTCCGGACCTGTACCTGAACAATTTGACAAATTCTTCTGAACTTCTTCAATAATGACAGAAACATTAATAAACTGTTGACAACTTGTCAGTGTCTTTATTCAAAGAAAACCGAACATAACTAGGTTTCCTACCTCACTTCTCAGTCACCCTCTCAGTCTCACACTTAGTTAACTTGGGACAAAAAGTCATAAGTTGTCTCACAGCGAGAAGTGACTACACTAGAGTACTACAGACTACGCGCAGTCCGCGGCCTTTAACTTACGCGGCAAAATTACACAAAGCAACAAAGGCCACCAATGCCAGCAAAGGAAAAATGGCTGACCTGCTTTTGAGTCTTTTTGACCAATCAGAACGCTGGATCAGCCAAGCTCTCGCAATGTCTCGTGAGACTGTGGCGAGAGGATCTCAAGTCAAAGACGGCTCCGATTTCAAGTTTCAGCGCGGCATTTTACGTCTTTTCCAGTGCTAAATTTTCGTCTTTGTGGTAGGATTTACGCATCTTCAATCACAAAATAAGCAGATACTTGGTGTAAATTTATATCGGTACAGTACCGGTACTTCATGATCCGGTATTTTGGACCTGTACCGAATCGATTTTCACGGTACAGTACCGGTACGCAGCCCTAGTTTGTACGCTCGTGATGAAAATTATGGATGACCCCTAAAGTTGTTCTTGCTTTCTTTCTTGACCTTCTGCACAAAACTTGGTCGTTGTATTGTCAAATTTTTGCTAACGCATTAGTCATTAGGTCAACTTCACACACTTTCTTCTGACTAGAAGTGTATCTCGTCTCTCATTTATTATCCGAATTCAGTTCTGATCGATGTTTGTTTTGGGTCGATCTTCCCTCGAGGAACAAAATTTAGTCCTTTGTTGATTTTCCTGTTTGTCGTGGAGGTCGGTCCTCTCTCACATCGTCACGTTTCAGTTCTGTTTGATGTCTTGGTCGTCACGGTTGTTTTGATGGCAGGCCAGATGAGCGACTATGTCCTTGATGTTCTGTTTTGTTTGTTTTTTTTCCCTTCCTTTGCTCTCCTGCACCGGTCAGAGTTCAGACACGTTCAGACAGTTCGAGCCACGGCAGTCATCCGAGAAAAATGTCAGCCCTGTGGAAACATTTCAAGGCGTCAGGACTCAGGATTACACAAGCACTCTGAGAAAGGACTATCTAAATGTTTTAGAACCATAAAAGTCACGTGGTGGGTATTTTTCTCTTCTCGTTATTAATTAGTGATTGCATTTAAAAGCCTTTCATCAATAAGCGTTTCTGTCAGCAAGTCCATTAACAAGATGAACAGTGTCCTTCAATGTACCAGCTCATCATGACACACTTGATTAGTTGGATCAGAGCAGAAAGAGGACGGAAGCGATCAGTGCTGAAGAACGTGGGTTTCAAATAAGCTTGCGAACAAGATTCAGCACAGATTGCACAGCTGTTGCAGCTGGCTTGCGTAAACCCTTCGGCTGAATCCCGATTTACTGCCTGGTGATGTTTTATGGCATCTGAGTGACCTGACTCATGGCTCTTTGAAGGAGTGCTTTATTGATTTAAAGGTGTGTGTGGTATGATAAGAGGAAATGAGTGTGTTGGACGGCTTCAGGTGGTACATGTCTGTACTTCCTGTGAGCATGGTGTAGCCCAGCCCTTCCTTTAGACAGGTCTTAACACTGGTCTGAGTGTTACTGAGTGTGAGTCTGCTCATCATGGTACAGGCTCCTGGCGATTTCTTCTTCTTCTTCTCATCCAGACCTCCGCTGCTCTACCAGGGAGGAAAAAGAAGGATCGATCACGTCCTACACTCGCGTCTCCACACGTCCCTGATCTTAGCAGGTAGGAACCGTGTGCTGTTTGCGTGCTTTCTGGACTCAAGTCTCCTCGTTCATGACTTCTTTTGCGGAGTAATAAGTGATTAGATCTTCTCCAGGGTGGTCTCAAAGGCTGGAGGGAACGTTTTCCTGGCGGTAGTGCAAGTGTGTGTGTGTGTGTGTGTGTGTGTGTGAGTGAGCGAGCGCGAGCAATCTTGCGAGTCTGGGAGATGTTCCAGATCCTCTGGGTGTGTCAAACAGAGTAAAACATATACTTCAGCTGTTGTTTATTCTTCTCGTTCTTTCCTCTTCTCTCGCACAAACGTTCACAGAGGATAATTATAGTATTCCATGTCCTCTGTTGTCCGTTGTTTAATTACACGTTACTCAGACACACAGACCTTTTACCTTCTTCAGCCTCATCCCTCCATCCTTTTGTAGTCGTTTGTAAAAGGGATGTGGCGTGAAGAGGATTCGGAGACATCTTTTGTCCTTATTATTTCAGAAGCTCAAATTTAAACTTTCCCACACATTCGTTAAATAAGCAATGGCTCCAGTTTTAGGGAAGATGTGATGAATGATTTTGGGTTCGTGTGATTGAAAATGTCAAGATGAAGGCGTTGAAGTGAAAACGTGGATCAAAAGCAAAACGTGGGAATTGGCTGCTCTGGCGTTTGGGTTTTTTTTTTTAAATTATTATTATTATTTGCTGCCAGTCTTCTTTTTCTTTTAATTAAGTGGGTTTTTTTATATTTTAAGTGGGCAAGTTCAACAAAGACTGTTCCCTGTTGTGTACTGAGGTTTGGAACAGCAGTGTGATGGATGCCAAAGACAACAGCTGGTTTGCTGTAATTAATTTATTTTAGACTGTTAAACGTATACAGTGATGTCTGGAGGAGGATGATGATGATGATGATGATTTATATTTCATTTCGCTGGAAGTAAATGAAGATATGGCAATCAGAAGTCCACTTTTCCAGAAATCCTGTTTCTGACTCTTACATACATCCAGTATTAATTTAAAAGTGTCCAGGACATCGCCATCGTCGTTACCGTTTGTGTAACGGCAGCAGGAAACTACGACTGTTGTTGTTGTTGCCAGATTGTACTTTGAAACGTAAAAGAAAAATGAGACGAAAGATGACTGGCTGTTGCACCAGGGAAAATGAGCTGTCAGCATAGACAAAACAAGCAGCCAATGGTGACCACAGAGACATACATTTTCGTTTGATGCAGTGTCTTGCAAAAGTATTCGTCCCCCTTGGTGTTTGTCCTGTTTTGTCGCATTACAACCTGGAATTAAAATGGAATTTTGGAGGGTTAGCGCCATCTGATTTACACGACATGCCGACCACTTTAAAGGTGAAACTTGTTGTTTTATTGTGACACAAACAGTAATTAAGATGAAAAAAACAGAAATCTGGAGTGTGCATGGGTATTCACCCCCTTTCGTATGAAACCCCTAAATAAGAGCTGGTCCAAACAATTCACTTCATAAGTCACATAATGAGTTGATTAAGATCCATCTGTGTGCAATCATAGTGTCACATGATCTGTCACATGATGTCTGTATAAATCACCCTGTTCTGGAAGGACCCTGACTCTGCAACACTACTAAGCAAGCAACATGAAAACCAAGGAGCCTCCAAACAGGTCAGAGACAAAGTTGTGGAGAAGTATAGATCAGGGTTGGGTTATAAAAAATATCCCAAACTTTGAATATCCCAGGGAGCACCATTAAATCCATTATAGCAAAATGGAAAGAATATGGCACCACTACAAACCTGACAAGAGAAGGTCCCACCCACCAAACCTCTCAGACCGGGCAAGGAGGGCATTAATCAGAGATGCAACAAAGACACCAAAGATAACACTGAAGGAGCTGCAGAGATCCACAGCGGAGATGGGAGTATCTGTCCATAGGACCACTTTAAGCCGTACACTCCATAGAGTGGGTGTGGCTTTGTGGAAGAATGGCCAGAAAAAAGTAATTGCTTTAGAAAACATGTTTGGAGTTTGCCCAACAGCATGTGGCAGACTCCCCAAACACATGGAAGAAGATTCTCTGGTCAGATGAGACTAAAATTGATCTTTTTGGCCATCATGGGAAACGCCATGTGTGGTGCAAACCCAACACCCTGAGAACACCGTTCCTACAGTGAAGCATGGTGGTGGCAGCATCATGCTGTGGGGATGTTTTTCATCTGCAGGGACAGGAAAGATGGATAGCACTAAATACAGGACAATTCTGGAGGAAAACCTGTTTGAATCGGCCAGAGGTTTGAGACTGGGATGAAGGTTCATGTTCCAGCAGGACAATGACCCTAAACATACTGCTAAAGCTACACTGGAGTGGTTTAAAGGGAAACATTTAAATGTCTTGGAATGGCCTAATCAAAGCCCAGACCTCAATCCAATTGAGAATGTGTGGCATAACTTGAAGATTGCTGTACACCAACACAACCCATCTAACTTGAAGGAGTTGGAGCAGTTTTGCCTTGAGGAATGGGCAAAAATCCCAGTGGCTAGATGTGCTAAGCTAATAAAGACATACCCCAAGAGACTTGCAGCTGGAATTGCAGCAAAAGTTGGCTCTACAAAGTATTGACTTGGGGGATGTGTGAATACCTATGCACACTCCAGATTTCTGTTTTTTCATCTTATTGTTTGTGTCACAATAAAAAAAAACAATGTGCACCTTTAAAGTGGTCGGCATGTTGTGTAAATCAGATGGTGCCAATTCTCCAAAAATCAATTTTAATTCCAGCTTGTAATGCGACAAAACATGTGTCAGTATAGGTTGTATTCAGTCACATGACTTTTGCTTGCGAGTTTATTTCCGGTGAATGAAGTGGTGGTCGGGCAAACCGATTTGGCTGCTGTTATGCGAAGAGCTAGTGAAACCGTCTCCGACTATTTTCACAGTTTAGAGACCAATGTATGGTCAAGATCTCTTCAGAAGGTCGCTCTTTGCAATGGGATTGATCCTTACATGTTAACAAATAAGGATTTTTCCTACGAGTTGGAAAATTATCCATCTGTTGAGTTCCCTGACATCTCAAACTACCTGGTGCTGCAGACATCATCCTACACAGACAAAAACCTGGAAGAGCATGGAGGAGTATAACTTTTTATATGTGGCTGGTTAAAGATCTGAGGATCAGGACACGACAAAATAAATCCTGTATTGTTTTTGCCCGGGTAAGGCGGCATTTCTGGGCTTTTTGTATACGTCTTTGCAATGATTGCTCGGACGCTACGTGTTTTAGTATCGGCTGTAAACAAACCACAGCCGCTCGATTCCCAATCCTCCGTGCTCTTCTGTTCCAGGTAAATCATTCACAAAGGTCCACAGAAACCTCTTTAAAGACCTGGGGATTGGTGAAACAGGACGGAGACGTTATCGCGGCTCACTGTAACCGCGCGGCCGGGGAAACAGTTCCGTGCTGTCAACTCATGAGCTCTGCTTTTGTGTTTCTGTGGATCGTCTCGATTATCTTATCTCTCTGGTTCACTGTAGGAGCCCAATCTTCATCATCATCCTTGTAAAGATCGCTAGGACACCCTGATAAATAAAGTGAAAACATCCACGTTAGTTTACAAAATGGCGACCACGATCAAACAGTAAACAAAAACACATCTGAGGACTCCTGAACTTCAAAACATCACAAAATAATGGAAAATGGCGAGAAAGGTCGGTGATTTGCGAATCCAAATGGAATGAATCGGAAACCTTTTACGAAGTTTGCAGTATGATCACTGCAAACTCGAGAGTTTACGAGTAGCACGCTGTGTTAGCACAATCGCTATCAGGCATGTTAAAATGTAAATAACTTTTCTAGAATTTCACCAAAACTCATTGAATTTTCAGCATTGTAAGAGAACTCCCTAAAGTATTATTCAGCAAAACCCCAGAATGATAGCACAAATCTAGAATTTTTTAACAGAATTTTAGTTCTTAAAATTTAACGTAATTATGGATGTCACGCATAACATTTACACCCGTGAAAAATCACTTTGAATGCTGTTTTGAAAGTTTTGATCAAATATTCTCTATAATAAAAAAAATTGCTTAAATATTATAAACAGTCTTTTAATGTATCAAAAATAATTTTGATAAAGCAAGGAAATTCGGAAGAAAATTTGTTTTTTCTTTTGCTTGTTGTGCGCGTCACGCTACCAAAATCTAACTAACCCCTTCACGAACAATTCCAACTTTCATGGACTTGTAGCGCGAATATCTCATCTCATTATCTGTAGCCGCTTTATCCTTCTACAGGGTCGCAGGCAAGCTGGAGCCTATCCCAGCTGACTACGGGTGAAAGGCGGGGTACACCCTGGACAAGTCGCCAGGTCATCACAGGGCTGACACATAGACACAGACAACCATTCACACTCACATTCACACCTACGCTCAATTTAGAGTCACCAGTTAACCTAACCTGCATGTCTTTGGACTGTGGGGGAAACCGGAGCACCCGGAGGAAACCCACGCGGACACGGGGAGAACATGCAAACTCCGCACAGAAAGGCCCTCGCCGGCCCCGGGGCTCGAACCCGGACCTTCTTGCTGTGAGGCGACAGCGCTAACCACTACACCACCGTGCCGCCTCTAGCGCGAATATACCTTTCAAAAAAATGTATAATACTTCTCACCCAGTAAATTAGAATCCTGGTGATTTATATCCTCGTAGCTTCAGTAGATCTAGAGATTTAGTCGATTTAGTAAATCCCAAACGCTGTGAAACACGCCAGCCATCTATGGTGAGAAGTGCTGCTGTAGTTGAGAAACTCTCATTTCTCCCGCTTCCAACTAACTCCATGACCCATACCAAAATAACAATGTCACGCTCATCACTTAAGGATAATTTATGCCAAGTTTCACGGAAAAATACAGCGAAATAAACTTACTAGAAGCATTTTTCAAAATCCCAAACATTATGAAACATTTCTTGTAGGGTTTCAGGTTACAAATTTCGAGAATAGAGAAATTGCGGCGCAAAAGTTTGCCACTAAACTCGCGAAAATACTCCATCCTAGCGAGTTTCACAACCGAACTAGGCTACGTGACCACCCAGGAATGTTCTAGAAGGTACGCTTCTAGGCACGTGCGATCAAAAAAGACGCCACATGAAGGTAGTAAAGGTAGTATTTCCACTGTCTTATGACGTTTTTGCTTGTTTTAGCGCGATAAACAGTGCATTATGGGTAATCATTAAAATGCTGATTTCAAGGTTAAAATGGGTAAAAACAACTAATTTATATAGATATTGTAAAAATTGTGCCTAATAGTTATTTCAGTACATAAAATCAAAACCTGAATTTTTTTCCCTATGTTACACCATTGTGCATCTATAGCATGCTACTCATCAGTTCTTCGACTCGGCATCGGTTCGAGAGCCACCTTTCTCGTTGTCTTTTGGTAAAATCCTTTGCTCCGTCACCCTTTTTGATCACTTCGCTGGGAACCCGGAACCACCACTGACCACCGCGTCGTGCTTTGCGTATCCCTTGAGGCGGATGTGACGTGACCTATTGAACGTTGTTTCATGATTGAAGTGTTTCTTGCAGGTCTGTTTGGATAGTCTGAAGGAACATTCATCAGCAATCATTTTCCCCGTCCTTTATCAGGAGTGAAATATTGTATCGACCGTGTTTACTGAAGGCTGAAAAGGCAAACTTGGCACACAGATATCACTTTTATGCCACAGAGTCAATACGTTGTTTGTGAGAAGCAATTAAGTCTAGTGTGTCTTTGGGGAGGTTTTAGTGCTTCAGCTGTAAGCTGCATAATGAGAGTGGGCCATTCAGACCTGTTCAATCCCTCTCTCACTCAGTCGGGCGGAACGTACGGTACGGTATACACCCACACAGCACAATCCATCATCCAGCTCATGGGTTAACCTCAGCCTTTTTTTCTTTTTCCCTCTCCGAAAGTTCAAAGCAGAGACCACAGTACGGGTTTGTTTCACATTGAACTAAATGTTTTGTCCCTTAAGGATTTCGGGTTTATTACGGCGCACGCTGCTTTCTGCGTTAGCCACAGCTGAACGCGTGATTAAGCAAGTGATAGGCAAGCAGCTAGCTCAGAGATCCTCAGGGCCATGACGGTGAATAAGGAGGCTGATAGTCTGATCAGGAACACTTTATCATTAGCAATCAGGGCTCTGTGGCTGCGTTTGATCTTGATAAGTGCTCCCTAAGCAGGCAGTAGCCACCCAGCGCATTAATAATTCATCGCGCTGTCTTATTCAGTTAGACAATCAAGAGCGTGCAATTCATTTGTGAATTCGTTTTACGGGATGCTCTCGGATTAGTCACCAGAGAGTCTGAGAGAATTTTGCAATATTGCAGTTGCAAGTTTAATGTCATGTCAGAAACGTCCGGCGGTTTTCTTCGCCTACAGAGGTTTTTCACCTGACGTCACAGGATCACGTGACGCCCCGGTGTCCGCCATTTTGAAGGTCAAGCTAGCTAATGTCAGCAACATAGCTAGTATGTTACTGTAGCAATGTTTACGTTCAGTCATTTGGATGACTGTTAAAACCTTTCAGTCTCAAGTTTTTCCTTTACTGTATTTACTAGTTTACTGAGCTAGCGCGCTCGGGCAGGCCGGGAACTAGCGCGCTCGGGCAGGCCGGGAACTAGCGCGCTCGGGCAGGCCGGGAACTAGCGCGCGCCGGAGCGCGCTAGCTCCCAGCTTGCCCGAGCGCGCTAGCTCAGTAAACTAGTAAATCCAGTAAAGGAAAAACTTGAGACTGAAAGGTTTTAACAGTCATCCAAATGACTGAACGTAAACATTGCTACAGTAACATACTAGCTACTGTTGTTGACATTAGCTAGTGCTAACAGCTAGCTGCTAGTGCACTGTTACAACTACACTGACCCTAATAATACAGTTCTTGGTCATTGCCTGGTAACAGCAAATTTATAACGGGCCATGTCTCAACAGACTAAGAAGTTATTTCAATGACATTTAATAACATTTTGTTTATCCTGAGGACCGAAAGTAAATGAAAATGTGAACAAACCTTAGCTGTAATAAGATGGCGACCACCGGCTCCAGGGACGACCCGCTGATGTAGGCATGTTACCCAGCCTGACACAAAATATTTGTAGGCATCCAAACTCTTATACGCTTTCAGATCAATACCTGTGTATGGCAATGGGTTTTTAACGACATAGGTATACAGATCATGTGGGATACAGATATACAGGTATACAGATCTAGCGGGAGTCGCCATTGTTGTGACCGCCAAAATGGCACCATCTACTTGTCGACATGGCAACGGTCACGTGGGTCGAAAACCTCTACACAGACGGTCTGCGCCTGCTACTCGATCCCAGGAAAATAAAAAAACCCAAAAAACTTGCCTTTCAATGTTCAAGCGATTTTAAATTGTTTCCGCTGTGCATAATTTGCTACAAATCCAATTATTCCACCGTAAAACCGTCTTTGATTTGGATTCCGGCATGACCGGAAGCAACGCCATAGTTGTTGATCGATTCTCGCGCTGTGATTGGCTGAGCCAGACTACGTGACCATGCCGTAGCGTATGAAGTTATGTTACAGAGGGTAACTGAGAAAGCCAAGCACGCGCACATACATCTGGAGGGAACTTTCATACATATTTTGCAAGTATTTTACAGGGAGATGGTGAGTAATTTATTCGCTGAGAATGCACCTGAAGGCATGTAAATCCGCCACCGTGAATTCCAGAGCTGCCGAGTACTTTTTTTTTTTTTTAGCCAGCTACTTCAGATTTTCTGGAGAACCCTGCATGTTTAAGTCCAGGGTGATCGCCAAAGCGAGTGAGGTGTAAGTTCTGTGTAGGGGGTTATAATGGGATCTGCCTGTAAGATAGGGGTGTCAGGCATTTTAGCCACTTTGGAGCTCTGTTTCTGCTCCGGGGCTCATTATATTTCAGTGGATCATTTTCAGAGTCCCCGGATCAGACACTTTTTTTTTTTTTGTTTGTTTATACAATCAATTTTTTTTGAGAATTTTTAAATGCATTTCTTTATTGTATGATATGGTGAATCAGTCGTACATTTTGTTGGCAATATAAAATGTCTGTTGGTTACAATTTTAATTAATTTAGTTTTATACAGACAAAAGGGAACATTGTTTTGCGTTGGGGGTGGCACTGTCGCCTCACACCAAAAAGGTCCGGGTTTGAGCCCCATGGCCAGGCGAGGGCCTTTCTGTGCGGAATTTGCATGTTCTCCCCGTGTCCGCGTGGGTTTCCTCCGGGTGCTCCGGTTTCCCCCACAGTCCAAAGACATGCAGGTTAGGTTAACTGGTGACTCTAAATTGAGCGTAGGTGTGAATGTGAGTGTGAATGGTTGTCTGTGTCTATGTGTCAGCCCTGTGATGACCTGGCGACTTGTCCAGGGTGTACCCCGCCTTTCGCCCGTAGTCAGCTGGGATAGGCTCCAGCTTGCCTGCAACCCTGTAGAACAGGATAAAGCGGCTAGAGATAATGAGATGAATGAAAACATGAGCGCTGTATTATGAATCAAATCAAATCGTGCCTGGAGTGTATCGTGACACCCCTCCTGTAAGATGGAATTGAAGATAGCGCTAGTGTTAGTCCTTCTCAAGAAGAGCAGAGATGTATGGGTGAGGGTTAGTCCTACATCCCACTTCAGGAAGGAACCCTTTTCAGAGTGATACCCGACTCCAGATTACTTTTTGGCGTAAAAAAATGATGATGATGCTTAAAGGAGAACTGAAGGCACATTTTTTATCATCAAAATTCAATTTCTCTCGTATTATTAAATATCAGAATGCATTTTTGATGGCTATTTTGTCGCTGTTATAGCAAGTTATGAGTGTTTGAAATTTGCTCTGTAATATATCAGTCCATATGTCAAAGCAACGGCCGTAAACGAGATTCGTTGAGACCTGTGCGAGACATCGTAGGACGGAAGTAAAACGTACAGCGGAAATCAAAGCGACCGACATCTGCCAACGTTGTCAAAAGACGCGCGCGCCCTCTTTCGAATGCTGACGTAATCAAGCCGGAAGTTTTGTTTGTTTTGATAGCAATCAGGAAAGTTTGAAAAAAGTAGGCAGTAATCGTCATTTAAACTCGTTTTTGTGCAATACTTCGTTTTGAAAAGAGTTTTCAAAATGGCGGCACTGACACCTGGCTGACGCTTCACGTTTCGAAGTGTCGCACAAGTCTCGTGAAGATCGCGCGGATAAGCGACGCCTGCCGTGGACCAAACGAACTAAACTCACTCAACACGGCTAAAAACCGAATAGGCCGATAAGTATAATATTTAATTGCAATTAGTTGCCAATACGAGTCACGATATAAGGTTACTAAAACCGAAAACGTAATTGAATAACACGTTAATTAAGAAATAAAGCAAGTTTACAAATTACTTCACTTCTCCTTTAAGTGAAAATTCATGCTTGAGTCTTAATTTATTAATATTGTATTTGACGCGTCAAAGCATTTGGCTTGATTTCTTTCCAGCCGCCCCAGCATAACTTCTCAGCTTTGTCTCTTTTCATTAAAAAGTGATTTGCGAGGCATACAGAGAGGGGTGGGTGCGGGTTGGATGTAAAGCGAAGGAAGGCTTATCAGATCATTCATCTCACAGGCAGCAAAGGGCTCGAAACATGACAAACTCTTTTTCTTTATATCTCTTTAAAACACGAACGTTTAACCGTGTTCTCATCATCGTAGCTCAAAGATAATCTTCTTTCGAAAAACGGATCATCTTTCCTCCAGGCTCTGTGTGAGCACCGATTTGTGCACTTGAGCAGTGCAGTCGTAGTGAAGATTAATCGAGCGCTACAGGAAACGTCAGAGATTCAGGATGAGATTTGAGTCACCATGCACACAGCTCCAGCTCGAAGTCAGCAGGTCTATTTCCAGGTCAGAAGGTGTGTGGGATTCGATGGGATAATGTCACAAGTTAGTCATCCTTCTGTTCTTCACTCTTGACTGATGTAATGTAGTTCGCCAAACCAGATGGTCAGAGCAGGTGAAGTAAAGGTTACGCCTTTGTGCTCCGTGTGTGTGTGCGCATACCCACCTGTAGGTGAACTTTACCTCCAGGCAAGTTCTCTTTCTCCTACATTCTTGTGGTGTTAGTGTGGAGTTCCTCCCATGTTTCCTCTTCTCGAGGCAGTCCATTTTCCCCTACAGTTTATTCTCATAAGCAGAAATTGGTACACATTGTGTACATGTAATAGTTGATCGTATTGAACAGAATTTAAACCCTGCATTACCTGTACTTAAGTGGGATCGACCTTGCTGATCAATGAACCTGCCACGCTGGCACTTGGCGGGCAGAATTTTCCCGTAATGCCTGTGCGTGATTACGGACTTTCTTTCCAAGGCGCCGGCTTTCAGTGTTGCAAAAAAAAAAAAAGGTTAATTGGAAATCCAAAACTACGGAAGCCGCGAGAGGCCCTTCATATAATCTTTTTTTATTCACCTTGTTATCCCGAGATAACGACATAATTAATTCAGGATCTCGAGAAAACAACACAACTAATTCGAGATCTCGAGAAAACAAAACCGTTATTTCGAGATCTCGAGAAAACAAAACAATTATTTCATGATCTCGAGTAAACAGCTGAGAAATGGTTCATTCAGGTGCGCCAAGAGACTTGTGATATGCTGACTTTGGGGCTATTTCTCATTCTGTATAGACGCAACTTTGGTCATCCATTTCTCAGCTGTTTACTCGAGATCATGAAATAATTGTTTTGTTTTCTCGAGATCTCGAAATAACGGTTTTGTTTTCTCGAGATCTCGAATTAGTTGTGTTGTTTTCTCGAGATCCTGAATTAATTATGTCGTTATCTCGGGATAACAAGGTGAATAAAAAAAAAAGGATTATATGAAGGGCCTCTCGCGGCTTCCGTACGAAACAGCCGAAAGACGAGCAAGAGTCGCCAAGTTATTCAAGGAATGAGCAACCAAGAGCTTTCAGAAACCGCTAATCGCTAACAGAAATTCAGTTTTGAAAACGCTAGCCATTTATTCTGTATGCGTGACTCAATGACGTTACAAATATGACGTGACTGAAAGCAGCGTCGCGCTGCATTATAATGACCGTCTATTTTAATCTTAGAAATAAAAAAGCTGTATAATGATGAACTTGTTAACCTCGCTTGCTCGGTCTGATATTTTCCCGTAAAGACCGAGCAAGTGAGGTTAACAAGGAGTTAGTAATATAATAAGTTTATTAGCATTATCAGGGATCGAAACGGGAATTTGGGAGCACTGGTCCATTTGGAGCAGTGCCTCTCAGAGGTACTGGTCCGAATGGACTAGCACTGGTCCGTATTTATAATTACAAATTTGTTCATATAATACAACCATATTATACATGAGTGATCAATTTCAACTGTCTATAAACTTCTTCCTCAGTCATCTCATTATCCACACACACCGTACACTTCATGCCCTTCTCAGTATTGACCAGCCATGGCCTACCTCCAGTCCACTTGGGCAGGAACTTCCAACTCTTTTCTCCTCTGCCTTCTTGTTGGTACTAGTAGGGCCAGAAACATCAGTGACACTGTGGGGCTTAGGTTGACTGATCCGTGTATCCTTACTGGTGCTAGGTTGATTCGGCTCATTCTGATTCCCAGATGGATTGGTGGATGATTTGGGTGGAATGGTGGATGACTGCTTGTGAACACTCTTGAATAAGGGCCACATACTTGTTGAGCGATATCCGTTTGTTTTGATAGCTGTCAGAAATGTCAAGCCAAGGACTTTTAAACTTCGCGGGGGTCTAATCTATCTGACCAATAGTGGTTCAAGTTACATTTGTCTTCACGGGCAGCAACGAAAATGAACGGGAAGAAACGAAACTTGTCTCACAAAATCTATTGAAATTATCGTAAAAAAACGGTAAAATAGACCAAGTTCTGCTTAAAATGGGCGAGAATCGTTGATAGAAATCATCGAGGCAGTGAGTAGTTTGATATATATAGCGTGGCGAGCCAGTCGCCCACTCGGTCGAGTACATGTTGTCACTAGTCGCCCGTACCCTTTCCAACTTGCACTGGCGAGTGGGCGACCGCCCGTTTCGATGCGTGATCATCCAAAATAAAATGTGTCTTTTACAATGCTAAAAACAATCCATAAACAAAGATAAAATCACATGCTAAAGATATTATCAAAAATTCTCGGGGGAAAAAATTATAAATGAAATAAATATAAATAATGATACCAATAGCAGCATACAGCAACAAAACAAGAATCATAATTATAATAAACAGAATATAAACACAGCACAAAACTATAAGCATCCGTTATGTGCGCCAGTAAAAACGAGCTTTTTACTGAGGTCACGTTGTTCATCTAAACGGATCCAGTTTCTCACGACTTTAGGAAGAGAGTTATAAGGTCACAGGGAAATGAAATCCTTGTTTATTCATGTATACAGCTGAAATCTGTGCCCTGCGAGATGCCGCACGGCACACAATCTCTTGTACTCCCATTCACTTTTTAATAACTATACACAAGTCAGCTTCTCACATCAAGGTGCACGTCTGCGCCACGTTTTCTTCAGGATTCATTTTTATTTGGGGGAAAAAAAATAATGGAGAATGTTGGAGGATGTGTTTTTTTTTATGTACAGTTATTTCCTGTCCACGAATTTCAATTTCAAGGTCAATCCGAGAGTGTTCCAAGAGTGATGATGATAATTACTAACAAGGCCGTCAATGATGGCGCAGCTCACTCCAGCCCCGTCTAGTCCAGAAGGAACGATCTAAAGTGGGCTATCTACACTATATATAAAAGCGATATCCACCCTAGGAATACCGACCTATTTACCAGAAAGAATCCAAAATGTTGAGGAATTGACCGAGAAGAAGCTATTTTTGTTGAACTGCTGTTGACCATTAAAGCTTAATTAGTCCATAACTTCATTAATAATTGTAATGAAGCAAATCTGGGTAGAAGTTCTATGCACCCTAGGTACCCCTACCTTCATGCCAGAAAGAATCAAAATCGGTGAAGGATTGAGGGACAAGAAGCGATTTGTGTGGAAACTGCTCGTTTGATTGATTGATTGATTGATTGATTACTTCATATCATTATTAATTGCAATTATGCAAATTTGGGTGGAAGCCATATGCATGCCAGGCAGACCTACCGTCGTGCCAAAAAGAATCAAAATCGGTGAAGAATTGAGAGAGAAGAAGCGATTTTCATGAAATGTGGATGACATCGGATGGACGACAGACAACACGTGATGGCGTAAACTCATCACCTGTTGGCCGGGTGAGATACTACTACTACTAATAATAATAATAAAAAATATCCGACAGATGTTGCAGAGATTGTTGGCGCGACTGGTAGATTGTCAGGAGTGTCGTGTGACCGGAGAATAAGTGCAAGCGTGAAAGGACAAGTGTACAAGTCAGTGGTTAGACCAGCGATGCTGTATATATGACTTGCAACCACGTGATCAAAACGTGCTACGTCATGAGCGTCCGCCATGATGGTGGATATACAAAGCGACTAGGACGGCAGCCGCTGAAAGCGTGTCTGTAAACAATGCTGAATTTTCTCAGTATTACTATGATTTGAACGCTCGAGCAAAGATTAAGTACAAAGAGAAGATAGATATGTGTGGGTTCTGACCCATATTATTGAAAAAGTCGGATTTTTCTGAAGATAAGACGCTTCTACCGACCATCGAGTACCCAGATATCGCGTTCTATCTGGTTCAGCTGCCGAAGAATCAAGTCGGACCTTGGACGAAACACAGCCCACACAGTTTCTAGCGTAGAATTTCGCTGGCGTTCCTCGAAGTGAAATGATAATACACGTGTTAAAATTATAACAACGACCGAGTGAACCACGACAAGAGAGAACGCTCATTTTATAGCGAAATTCTAGCAACACGAAATAAAATTCTTCCATGATATTATCGAGAAAGCTTTTGAGTCTCACCTGAGATAAAATGATCACTGCAAACACGAGCTGTTTTGGTTTCAGCCTCTGTTAGATCAGCCCTGACGATGTTGTTCAGCTGTGCTCATCTCCTCTCCGTACTCAGCCTCAGAGTTTCCTCGCCCTCTTTCCGAATCACGGACGGAATTCTAAAAAATTGGAACGTGCCACGGCCACAAGTACTGTTGTGACCATAAAGATATGGCAGAGCTAAAAGAACGCTTAAAGCAGTGGAAAAACAAAGAGTGTTTCGCACACGTGACTGTTTCGTATGAAATGTTGCTTGACCCCGCATTTGTATCTCCACCAACATGGCCGACATCCAGGTTTCTATTTTGCTTTGACGTCACGTGCAAGTCAGGGATTTGGCAGAAACATGGCCTGTGAAGAAGGTTCACATGAGAAGAAGCTGGATACCATGGAAATGCAGACGCTGAGGCGGATGTGTGAGGGATGAAAAGGGACAGGATTAGAAATGAAAGAATTAGAGGGACAACGAAAGTAGGGAAGATATCAGAGAAAGTACAGGAAAGGAGGTTACAGGGGTATGGCCATGTGATGAGGACCGAGGAGGAGCATGTTGGTAGAATTGTGATGGACATGGAGGTGGAAGGAAAAAGAAAAAGAGGAAGACTGAAACGAAGATGGTTAGATAGTGTAAGAATGGACCTCACCCAAATGAGGATGGGTTCCCTTTTGAGTCTGGTTCCTCTCGAGGTTTCTTCCTCATGTCATCTGAGGGAGCTTTTCCTTGCCACCGTCGCAACAGGCTCGCTCATTGGGGATAGATTAGGGATAAAATTAGCTCATATTTAAATTCATTAAACTTCTGTAAAGCTGCTTTGCGACAATGTCTATTCTTAAAAGCGCTATAGAAATAAACTTGGCTTGACTTAGAGAGAAAGGCCTGTCTGGACAAAAAGTGCAATATGGAAGATACTCGTCAGTTCCACTGACCCCACATAGATGTGGGAGAAGATGTCAGGAGAAGTAGATATTTATTTTAATATGCTGTTTAGCGTGTATTATTAATATGAGCTATAGCATGTAACGGTATAGAAAAATATTAAAATATCGTATGAACATTCAGCAAGATATAAAATGAATTAGTTTAAAAATCAAGTGTCAGGATTGTCTAAGGTGCTGCATTAAAGGGCATATCCTGGACCAATTTCATGTTTTTTTTAATATGAAAGTATTTCCCTTTACACACTCATCCAGAAGGGTAATTTTGCACAAGGCCATCTGTCTACAGCAGAAAAAAATAAAATAACAAAACACGTCTGGAAAAATCCAAAGAGAGTCTGGAGCCAGATTCGTGACGTTATCTGCGGAAGCGCCAGCAGGCTGCGAGAGCTTTGCACGGTTTCAGTGCACAGCCTGTGTAGACCAAGTTTAGCAGCTAGCAATTTTGCATTGAAATATGGAATTGTCACCTGAGCGCAATGTTACTTCACCTTTGGATGAAGAATATTATGAGATATCAGAATTATTTCTTACCCTGGCAACAGTCAACTTGTGAATTGCCGATTTTCTTGGTCTTTTTCTCGGCTCTGCTTGGTCCTCGGCTTCCGGGTGCCTCGCACGAAGCGCTCTCATTTCTCTCTCATTGTCCGGTCTTTTGGGAAACAATGAGTACTAATCCCATCAAGATTTGGTGTTGCTACACCCTCCTACGATACATCTGCTAACCATTTTAATAATTACGCGATAACGTTGAAGAAATTTGCAGAAAACCACCAGGTCGTTTTCTCATAAACAAACCAGCGCTGATGTAGGATTCAGAGGGAGGCGTCCCGCACGCGACGTCACGAAAATCAATGTTTGCCGGGAAATCCAAATGCCAAGTTTTTTCAGAGGCGGACCAATTCGCCTCAAATGGCTTGATTTCAACTGAATTTTTCTGGTATTGCGCAAGGTAAAAAAATTGCAGAGAATGCAGAATGTTACAGATATTTGACCAAAGTTTAATATGAAATAGGAGAATTACATTGATCTTGCTCCTGAATTTACCCGTGATATGCACTTTAAGGTTGCAGTGTCCTCTGGAGGCATGGGTTCTAATCCCACTTCTGACATTCATTGGTTGATGGATTCCATACTCATGCACTGTAAAAAAAAAAGTAACTTGCAAAATTGTTGAGTGAAAAAAGGATTCTAAGTTGAATGAACAAATTTCCCTTCTAATTGTTCAAGTAACTAAAAAAAAAAAATAGTTGCGATGCCTTTCCTTTGCCACAAGTTCATAGGAATTGGAAAATTAAGTTAAGTGAACTTATATATTCAAGTGCTGATTGATGCCCCTTAACCGATGCCACTGCGCATGCGCACTTCACAAGTTTGAAAGTTTCAACGGTCGGGTGGAGTGAGAAGTCCGTGGAAACTGACACGAGATGTTGTATAGGAGTCTAGACTAAGCTTTCCTCAACAGACGCCAGGGAATTCCCTCCTTGTATGTCGGTATTTGTTTCTGTTTGTGTAATAATAGGCAAAGTGAAGTAGAACTTAAGTGTTGAGAGGTTTGTGTTAACTAAAAAATGTAATGCACACTAAATCATTGTAAAAAAAAAAACGTCAAGCCAACTTAAAAATGTAACGCAACCTGCTGCCAAAGGATTTTGAGTAAACTCAACTTAGAACCATGATGTGCCAACTTGCTCTTCTAAGTTAATTGGCATTATTATTTCAATTTATTTCAACTAAACAATTTGTTGGACTGAACTTCTAAAGGCAAGGCAAGTCAACTCAACATCAAAAGGGGTGTTCACACGGCACATATTTGCATCGATGCTGCACCGATGTATTTTGTTGCGATATATCTTACACCGGTGTAAATTTTGTGGAGCGTTCACACGTCACAAACCTGCTTACTAGAGAGAAGCGTGTTGGCACCGGTGCAGCCCCACTTGCGTTCACACGGCAGTTTTTGCGACCGTGATATACGATAGTAATAATGCGGAAATGAAATATGCGCATGCGTGAAAATGTACTTCCTTTTACCGGTTGTCATGGCATCACCAAGCGCCGGGAAAACAACGTGGATGAAGACACCAGTGTTGCCAGATACTGCTGACGTTTTCCAGCCCAAAATATGTTCAAATCCGCCAAAATGCACTTAAAACTGCCCAATCTGGCAACACTGGAAGACACGCAGTTCTGTTGTTGTTGATATTCGCCATTTTGGAAGCGCAAAATACCAGGATGCAAATTACGCAATGCCCGTATGTAATCAACTCTCCTCACGCGTAGCGAGTCTACCCCTGTAGCGTTCAGACGTCCCATTTTATATCGGTGCTGCCCCGCAAACTAGCATTTACTCCGGAGTAAATTTCTTAAACCACCTCCCGAGCAGGGTTAGATTTGCACCGGTTTAAGCAGCTTTCAGGGGCTACACCGGTATAACTTTCTACCATGTGAACGCTCTACCGGGGCAGCCCCGGTGCTACACCGGAGTAAAAGTTGCCGTGTGAACACCCCTAAATACTCTTCTATGTGAACTTAAAAGATCATTTTGGGGCATTGTGGCTCAGGTGGATAAGGCGCCATACCATAAATCCGGGGACCTGGGTTCGATTCCGACACGAGGTCATTTCCCGATCCCTCCCTGTCTTTCTCCTGTTCATTTCCTGTCTCTACACTGTCCTATCCAATAAAGGTGGAAAAAGCCCCAAAAAAGAATAATTTAGGATAACTTAATGTTTTTTGTGCCAACTTGCTTTTCCAAGTTAATTGGAATGATTATTTTTCAACATCACAATTTGAATGCACTGAACTTGCTAAATAAAGTAAGGTCAACATAAAATACTCATCTGTTTCGACTTAAAAGAGCAAGTCAGCACAACTATTTGGCCCGGAGTTGAGTTTACTCAAAATCCTTTGGCAGCAGGTTGCGTTACATTTTGAAGTTGGCTTGACTAATTTTTTTTTTTTTACAGTGTGGCCTGTGTTTGGCATGAGCTATATGTGGAAGCCATAGCCTAATGGCAGCTTTGGGACTAAAAGGTCACCGGTTTGATTCTCTGGACCAGCAAGAATGGCTGAAGCGAGGCCCCGTACCTGCTCTGGGTATGTTGAATGTCGATAAGAGCATCTGCTGGATGCCATTAATGTAAGGTAAAAAAGAAAAACAACAGAAACGCGTTCAGTTCTTTCAGAAGGAGGCGTTTCGTCCAACGTGAAGATGCCATGACTAATGGCATTAGGAAAGCAGCCTTAAAGTTGCCAGTGACTGGTTAAAAGAGGATAAAGGGGTAGGGACATGGGTGTGCTGCCAACCAAGGCCACGAGGTTGAAAATGAAAACAAAGAGTCATCATGCGTGTAATAGGAGTATAATAGTGCTGGCAGGTGTAACTGCTGGAGAAGCAGAATCCTGGCAGAACATGTTCATTGTGTGTTTGGATATCTACATTCTGAGTTGCTCTCAGGGCCATGTCTTCCTTCCTTCCTTCCTTCCTTCCTTCCTTCCTTCCTTCCTTCCTTCCTTCCTTCCTTCCTTCCTTAAAAGGAATAATAGTCTGACTAGGAATGAATAAATGAGTTATCATGACCCAATTTGCCATGCAGCACAATGCTAGTCTGACTACTCTGGGCCTGAGATCTTGGGTCATTATGATTGCGTGTGAGTCGCTCGATGAAGTCGGCCCAAGCTTACGATATGTTAGCAGCTCTTTCACAGCCACAAGCCCTCGTGCACTTCTACCACGATTTCATTCACTCCAGAAGAAGCCGTTCCCCCCACAGTATCTGCATTTCCTTACTATTCTGCATTCAGATAAATAATCTGTCTGGGTGTGTGGAACCTGCCAGGCAGGTAACTGACAAACACAACACGCTTGTCTACACACACGCACACACACACTCACACACACTCTGATTGCCTGTCCTGCTTCTGCTTCTCCTCGTCAATCTCTCCACCAGAGAATGTGCACCTGATTCGCAGGGGGATTATGGGGAACGTGCAAAGTGAGTAAACTCCTCGGTTTCGTTGTAAGTAGAACCCAGCCAGGAAGCTTAGACTCACATTTTCTTCTGTTTATATTGGAGCGAATAACGAGCTGTGTGCTTCTTAAGGAAACTCTAACAGTTAAGGTAGACGCTAACTGTCTCCGTCGATACGCTAAATAGAAGCCATTCTAGGACTTTTCATTTTTGAGCTTTTTGATTGTTACCTTAGTGGAAACGGTGCGGTTTAAAGAAATGCCGGTGTGTTACAGCAGTATGAATAATGCATTATGCTTCAGTGTTCACTGAACATGTGCCCAAACCCTGGCGTATATTTCACACGAAATTATACTTAATGCTTACCTGCACAGGAACATATATAACGAACTGAACGGGTCAGAGAAGGTGGCAGAACGTCTGCGTGTTCATGTTCGTGTTCTAAAGTGCACTTCGACAAGCAGATCTTCAAATCCTAATGTTTTTGATCGATCCAGCGCTGCTGCTTCTCACAACCTGCAGATGAGAATGAATAAGAAATCCGTAAATGAGAAGACATTTGCTCAGTATGCTTTGAGATTTGTCTGAGATTAATCCCCGTATCTGATGAGTTCTAATACTGCAGCAAAAACATAAGGGTTTTTTTTTTTTTGTAGGTTGTTTTTCCTGATTTTATGGGAAGGTGAAAGGCTTAATAGCATCTTCAGATATCAAATTAGCGTTTCATTTGTGGTTTCAGCGTTCCTGCAGAATTCATAGTTTTGAATCGTAACCCATCAGCGTTTGACAGGACGAAATCCCGTGCACGCGTTCTTCACAATTCTCAAATCTGATTTGTCAAGAAGGTGTACGTTAATCTTCTATAACAGCAGCTCAGATAGTAACGTGAATAACAGGTTTATGTGAATTCGTTTGTTTCTATAGTAACAGCTCATAGACGAGGACTTGTATTGCGGACACTCCGTTTACCAGATGCTAATAATAATAAACAGATTTAAAAAAAAAAAACATTGCTGGTTACCAAAGTAAAGCATATAATTGCTGGTGCGGTGAAGTTTTTATCCCCCGCTGGCTGAAAGGCCCGAGGGGGGGGGGATTTGTGTCGTGGCGATTTCCGTCTGTCCGTCCGTCCGTCCGTCCAGGAAAGGGTGCTCACCTTCTGAAATCAACTCCTCTCACAATTTTTGGAGGAATTTCACGAAACTTTCAGGATTCGTTGTTATATGTCGGTAATACGCAGATTGTAATTTCATTCAATTCAGTCGCATTTTACCAGAGTTACAGCCCTTGATTAACAACCTTGTACTCTGACAATTTCATGAAGGTGTGCTCGCCTTCTGACATCAACTCCTCTCACAATTTGTGGAGGAATTTCACCAAACTTGGCAAAAGGCCTTGTTATATGACAGTTATACGCATATTGAAATTTCGTTTAATTTGGGCAAATTTTACGAGTTATGCCCTTGATTATTAACAAACTTGTACTCTGGCAATTTCCTCAAGGTGTGCTTGCTTTCTGAAATCAACTTCCCTCACTGGCCAAAAGACCCGAAGGGGGATTACGTCATGGCAATGGCTGTCTGTCCGTCCATCCGTTTGTCCGTCCGTCTCAGGAAAGGGTGCTCACCTTCTGAAATCAATTCCTCTCACAAATTTTGGAGGAATTTCACGAAACTTTCAGGATTTGTTGTTATATGTCGGTAATACGCAGATTGTAATTTCATTCAATTCAGTCGCATTTTACCAGAGTCATGGCTGAGTTTCCAGCGGGGGATATTGCGCTTTCAGAGCACTCTTGTTTTTTTTTTTTTTTTCGGTGTTTCATGAACATTTGTGAACGAAGTCTTGAGAAATGTACGCTTTCTGATTTCTCTGTAAAAAGACAAGCTGCGTATTTTTTTTTCTCATTAACGTCAAGAGAGAGAGAGAAGGAGATAAGATGCTGTTGATGAAACAGCTGTTCGTCGTCATTATAATGCAAGCAATTACAGGAACTAACTTGTCTAGGATTTAAATATAGCGTTAAAATTCGCAATCTGTTGTCCTTTCAGAAATTAAAAATCGTACTTTTTTTGGTAAATCACTGACTGTAGTGTGTGTTTGGGTTTATGGAAATAAAATACACTTTGATGGCGTTACACCACCGTCGCATTCATTGCATCCATAATATTATTCCTTACATGGCATACGGTCTTTAAAGAATCTTTCAGCTTCCTCGTCCTACCCTTATATCTCATTAATCTCTGGCTTCCTTCCATCTTTAATGCTAGCAATACCAAAATACTAAAAATTAAAAAATGATCCAGCCATCCCACAAGCTGAATTATTGATCTGTGGTGGTTGTTGTTGTTGTTGTTCTGCCCACTCTCCCTTTAAGCAAACATGTTGCTCTTCTGCGCGGCCACTTTATCATCTTGTGCTGCTGTAATAGCCGTCTCTCCCATCAGCAGATACTCTAATGTGTGGCGACTATATTCTAAAAAAAAAAAAAAGTGGCACTTTCACAAGTAGCAGGTTTGACTTATGTGGCCAGCAGCACTGCAAATATCTCATAGATACAATAAATAACGTACTGTTTAATATGTTTGATTCTCTGTGGCTTCAAGCAGCACAGAGACCGGAGATAAAGTGAGCCGAGCAAACAGCGGGTTCACAAATCATTTCATTTTATGCTATTTCTTTATTAGGGCTGGGGGAACAAAGCAGACGAGCGCCATCTCAAGGGTCCTAGGTTAAAATAAAACTGACAAACGCAGCCGCAATATATAGTGCGAATAAATGAAAGAAAGCAAGATAAACAAAGCAAGGTAAGAGTGGATGGTTCATGAAGCCTGATTAGGTACATGAGCCAGAATGAACTGGCGTCTCTGGCGTCTGTTCCTGCCCAGTGACCTTGTCATTTGATCCGTGTTGTATTTAGGGTAAATAGTGTTGCTTTGTGACCTCTTTCAAATCCCCAAAGCCCTCTGCAGACTTAACAAGCTCCTTAGATTGTCCTTCTTCTTCTACTTCTACTATTACAATTACTACTACCACTGTAACTAATAGTGATATTACTATCATTACAGCTACTAGTATAGCATTACTATCATTACAGCTACTATTATTACTTATACTACCAATAGTGATACTACTACTATTACTACGACAACAATTAATACTACTATCACTACCAATAGTGGTACTACTATTGATCCTACTACCACTGGTACCATTAGGGATATTACTATTACAATTACTAGTATTACTATTGCTACTTCAACTACCAATAGTGATATTACTATTGCAACAACTAATACGACTACCACTATTACTAATAACAATACCTTGATTACTACTATTATTATAATGATTAGTACGACCACTACTATTACAACTGGAATATTACTACTGTTATTACTAGTACTACTACTATTGTTACTATTATGACTACTACCACCACTATTATTATTATTATTATTATTATTATTATTACTACTGGTACTACAACGATCATTACTATGACAGCTATTACTACTTGTACTACCAGTAGTGATGCAACTATTATTATTACAACTACTATTGCTACTACTACCACTGTTACCAATAGTGATGTTACTATTATTACAATTACTAGTACTATACTATTACTACTTCAACTACCAATAGTGATATTACTGTTGCTACAACTAATACTACTACCACTATTACTAATAATGATACTTCTATTACTGCTATTATTATAAGGACTAGTACCTCTACTACTATTACAACTACAATACTCCTGTTATTTCTACTACTACTGCTACTACCATCACCACTATTGCTATTACTACTTCTACTAACAACAGTGATACTGCTATTATTACTATTATTACAACTACAACAATTAATACTACTATTACTTTTACTGCCAGTGGTGATACTACTATTGATCCTACTATCACTGGTACCAATAGGGATATTACTATTACAATTACTAGTACTAACACTATTGCTACTATTACTGCTTCAACCACCAATAGTGATATTACTATTGCTACAACTAATACTACTACCACTATTGCTAATAGTGATGCTTCTATTAGTACTATTATTATAATGATTAGTACTACCACTACTATTACAGCAACTGGAATAGTACTACTGTTATTACTAGTACTACTACTATTGTTACTATTACGACTACTGCCACCACTATTACTAATATTGATATTATTATTATTGGTATTACAACGATTATTACTACGACAGCTATTACTACTTGCACTACCAATAGTGATACTACTATTATTATTACTACTATTGCTACTATCACCACTGTTACCAATAGTGATGTTACTTGTATTACAATTACTAGTACTATACTATTACTACTTCAACTACCAATAGTGATATTACTGTTGTTACAACTAATACTACTACCACTATTACTAATAGTGATGCTTCTATTAGTACTATTATTATAATGATTAGTACTACCACTACTATTACAGCAACTGGAATATTACTACTGTTATTACTAGTACTACTACTATTGTTACTATTACGACTACTACCACCACTATTACTAATATTGATATTATTATTATTATTGGTATTACAACGATTATTACTACGACAGCTATTACTACTTGCACTACCAATAGTGATGCTGCTATTATTATTACTACTGTTGCTATTATCACCACTGTTACCAATAGTGATGTTACTTTTATTACAATTACTAGTACTATACTATTACTACTTCAACTACCAAGAGTGATATTACTATTGTTACAACTAATACTACTACCACCATTACTAATAGTGATGCCTCTATTAGTGCTATTTTTATAATGGTTAGTACTACCACTACTATTACAACAACTGGAATATTACTACTGTTATTACTAGCACCACTACTATTGTTACTATTGCAACTACCACCACCACTATTAGTAATATCGATAATGATGATAATAATACTGGTACTACAACGATTATTACTACGACAGCTATTACTACTTGTACTACCAATAGTGATACTACTTTTATTATTACTACTATTGCTACTACTACCACTGTTACCAGTAGTGATGTTACTATTATTGCAATTACTAGTACTATACTATTCCTACTTCAACTACCAATAGTGATATTACTATTGTTACAACTATGATACTTCTATTACTGCTATTATTATAAGGACTAGTACCTCTACTACTATTACAACTACAATACTCCTGTTATTTCTACTACTACTACTACTACTACCATCACCACTATTGTTATAACCACTTCTACTAATAACAGTGATATTGCTATTATTACTATTATTACAACTACAACAATTAATACTACTATTACTTTTACTGCCAATAGTGATACTACTATTGATCCTACTACCACTGGTACCAATGGGGATATTACTATTACAATTGCTAGTACTAACACTATTGCTACTATTACTACTTCAACTGCCAATAGTGATATTACTATTGCTACAACTAATACTACTACCACTATTACTAATAGTGATGCTTCTATTAGTACTATTATTATAATGATTAGTACTACCACTACTATTACAGCAACTGGAATATTACTACTGTTATTACTAGTACTACTACTATTGTTACTATTATGACTACTACCACCACTATTAGTAATATTGATATTTATTATTATTATTGGTACTACAACGATTATTACTATG